>NC_056750.1:605946236-606123736 GCF_019279795.1 Protopterus annectens | reverse complement strand
TACAAATATGCGTGTCCAGCTGCAAAATGATCGATCTGCTGAGATATTCTCACATCAATTGCTGGAAATTGGGAATGGAAAGGTGCCGGTTGATCTGACCTCAGGACGAATTTCATTGCCTCATAACTTCTGCAATTTAGTGACGTCAAAAGAAGAATTGGTTGAAAAAGTATTTCCCAATATTCAAACCAATAAGAATCACGATTGCCTGACTGAACGAGCTATTCTTGCGGCCAAGAACAAAGACGTCTACGAACTTGACAATATTATTCAATCTAACATTCAAAGCGAGGCAGTCACATACAAGTCCATCGACACTGTTGTGGAAGCAGATGAAGCGGTTAATTATCCAACAGAATTTTTGAATTCACTCGATCTTCCAGGGATGCCACCGCACTTACTGCAATTGAAAATTGGCGTGCCAATTATCATGTTGCGAAATATCAACCAGCCAAAGCTTTGCAACGGCACGCGGCTTGCAGTAAAAAAATTAATGAGCAACGTCATAGAAGCAACAATCTTGACAGGACCTTTCAAAGGTGAAGATGTCCTCATTCCTTGCATTCCTATGATTCCAAAGGATATGCCATTTCAATTTAAGAGATTGCAATTCCCAATTCGATTGGCGTTTGCAATCACCATAAACAAAGCTCAGGGCCAATCTTTAGAATTGTGCGGTTTAGATCTACACAATGATTGCTTCTCACATGGACAATTATATGTTGCGTGTTCTAGAGTCGGCAAATTAGACAATCTCTATATCTGCACAGACAATGGAACAATAAAAAATATTGTATACCCACAAGCATTGTGAAATTAAACATATTAGAAACGTGCGCTCTCTCTTTTCTTTCTTTTCCATTTAACCAGATTTTATATATATATATATAGATATATATATATATATATATATATATATATATATATACATATACATATACACACACACATACATATACACACACACACACACGTATAACATATATGAAACATTATATGGGAATGTTAAATTACATTGACATACCAAAACAAGAACGAACAAGAATATCAACTACAAGGTTTGACAACTGAAACGCTGACAGTCAATTGCACACGCATTACGGAATTCCTCCCTGCTTGCCTTTTGCATGGGTAAGCTCACCTTCACCGCCCCCCCCAAACTGTATATGCTAACTTCAAGATCGCACAATCCCTGGGGAAAGGAATATTCCCTAGGAACTGTTGATCTATCACACCTGACAACCATCTGCTTAAGTTGACCAAATGCGGTCAATCCGCTGTCGACATTGTGGTGCGTCGACATAATTCAGTGGACCCATGTATATAGCTCAATAAATACACACTTGCAACTGCAGTTCCTCTATTTGAGAAACTGCAACTATGGTTGTTAGAATTATAGCAGGCACCATTATTAAATCTGTGACCTTTCGGCAAACCATCCATAAATGTTCATAATCATTTTCTAAATGGCATGGAATGGTCAGACTCTCGGTGGTACCAAGATTACTATGGCAGACCTGACCTCCTTATCTAGAGCAATAGTCTTCAGCTGATTCTGTGAGCTCCCCAGGCAAGTTGAGTATAATCCTTCCCGTAAGTCTTGGGTCAGCTCTGTGGCTTCCTTTCAATGGACTATGCCTGCTACATCTCCCACTGAGGTATCCAATGGTCATCTTCACTAGATAACTTAAGTATTTCAGCTGACACTTCTTGACATGCATCAGCAATGGCCATACTCTGCTTTCTCCCTGCATTGTAAAGCTCTTCAATTTGTCAAGAAGAACGAGCCTGACCTTATTTTTTGCTGCTTGTATCCACTAACTCATCTGTTCAGCACTACCCAAAGTTTACAACCACATGTGAAGATGGGAACACTGACTAGAAAAGCTTCATTCTATGACTTTGCTCTCATTTTTCCACTTATTCAGATATGCCTACAATACTGCCACCACTGTAACCATCCGCTGGTTAATCTCCTCAGTCCCTCTATCATCATGCTTGAACAGTGAAGATGGTACCAATCAACTTCCATGACCTTTCCAATATTTGTGCAAGGAGAGAGCCAATAGTGTGTTCCATGGCCAGGACAGAATGGATGCACACTTTCCCAGAGATGCTAAAGAGTGTAATCCCTCTATCACTACAACACTCCCTCCTATCCCCTTTTTGGGAATGGGGACCACTATCCAAGGCAAATCCAGAGGTAATGTCGGAGCTTTCCACTCAACACTAAAAAGGCAAGTTAACCATAAAACCCTAACAGTGAGTAGTTCCAGCATTTCTAACTATATGTTATGCAATCCCAAAGTATTGCAACAGTGAAAACATTTGATTTAATTAGATAGAATCACTGAAATAATGCATCTGCTTCACCAGACACATCTGACATTGCCTTCCCAGAAAAGGGCATATCTGCCATACTTAAATTCATCAAGGTGTTTCTTCCACTACTCAGCAATGCTCCCACATCAAAATTAGCATTTCTAATCTGTTGCTGTAAAAACTCTGGACAATATCTCACTCCCATGTCACTGGACGGTTTTGCCAGGACTTCTGTGAAATTATCTGAAATATCTTTGCCATGGTCATTCAAATGTCCTCCAACAGCCAGGCCTTCATCTCAATGGCAATTGCAGCTGCTGGCTTCACTTGTTGGCACCTATCAGACAAATCCACAGACAATCTCACTTCCACACCAGTAATTCAAGGAAGGCCTGCTTCTTTAACTTGGTAACTTTCCTCACCACTGGCGCACAGTTGTGCAGTAACCATCGTCACAAGCACATATCCATTTATAGCTACTTCTCATTTACAGAACTTCAGCTACTGAGGTCTTAAACAAGGTCCATTCACAGTTTGCATGCAAATACAAAGGAAGAGTCCTTCAATAGGAGAAAAGTTTAAATACTTCAGTACAGAAGTATCAGTTGGGTATAACAGGTTTGGTTTTCCCAAGTTCCTCCACTCAGTGCCTAGCAATCTGACCAATCTCAGCACCTCTTTTGATTGGACTGTCCTGAAAACACAGTCTCAGGTCTGTTGACATAGCTGCAAAGTTGAGCACTGGCCTTTGCCTCTAGGTGCAGGGGTAACAAGTTAACTTCTGAGCAGCTTGGTGTACAGACTTCCATAGGTTCTTACATTATTATTATTACAATGTCAACTACTGTTGCTTTCGTTAGCAACAAACACTGAACACTAAGTATTAGAAAACAACTGGCGCAGTATAACGTCATTAACTCTTCAAAACTTACCAATATATAATCACAGTACTATGTAATGCATCCCGTAAGGTTTATCAATGTATGTAATGTACATACAATTAATGAATCACGGGCAACTGTACACACACAGAGATGCCATGACATCTGCTTTTTGTAACAGCATGGCTAAAAGGAGACCACTAGATCAGTTTATAAACAAACTATAAATGCAAATACGTCTTCAGAGATCATCACTACTTCGAATGATAAAATGAGTGTGTTTCTTTCACTAAGAGCTGAATCACATTTACAGCCCTATTAAAAACCAACCAGTTAGCTGCTGAGCTTTCAGTATTTATAAAGTTTTATTTTACTTGTATATCCTTTGTTGACCAGGTGAGTCATACAAGTCTAGTGGCCTCTTTTATGGGGAGACCCAAAGCAGCATTTTTCACTACTGGGGAAATTTGGTCAATGCATCAGGAAACTTCTACTCTGCTAGGTGCTACAAGACCTCTTGCATCCACTTGCGCTACCACCAAATCAGGTAGATGGTACCTTTTCTCATCCAAAGGACGATACTCTCAGGTATGCAACATTCCCTCTTTTTGCTGCACTGCAGTGTTAGCAATCCATGTACCTGTTATGGGAATAGAACCTACAAAATTGTTGCACCACAGGCTACGGCTACCTGTTGTACCGTTAAGGACACAATAAAGCATGATGCGCTGTAGTCCCTGAATGGTACCACATTTATTTAATCCAAAAATCCACAAATTATGATAAGCGCCTTCATCTTAGTATAATTACAAGACTTCTTCAGATTAAAAAAAATTGCCATATTTAAAATACAACAGCAATCACATGATTTGTTGGCGCTTAGACTCTTAAAGAAACAATGTTACAAACAAAAACAAAACCAAGGATTTTTGTCTATTTAATTCGTCACAACTGTACTTGAAAGCAAAAAAAGATAATAAAATTTTCACTAAAATTTCTGAACTTATTCCAGACATATAAACCTTGAAATTATTTACCAACATATACAGGCTTTTAACTTTAACAAGGAGGTGACAGAAGAAATCTCTTTTAGCCCTGGAGAACTACCAGCATTCAATTGCAACTGCCATATAAGTTCCTTTTACTCCAGTAGTAGTCCCCACTGTTGTATCATTAAGAACTTAAATTCATGTTCTGGGCATGCTATTACGTGCTTGGAGAGGGCATTAATATTGCTTCTGGACCCAATAGCATATAGATGTTCACAGATATGTTCTTTCAGCATTAGCTCAGTTTTCCCCACATAGAATGCTGTGCAGGACTGACATAAAGCTAAACAGACTACACCTTATACAGTTATAATTCCCTTTTATTTTGAATGGTTTCCCATTAATTGTAGACTCAACCAGTGAAAATACTCTTACAAAAATTATAAGTTCCACATCTGGACATACCCAATTACCCAAAATCTAGGGACGCATTTGCACACTCTCTCTCTATGGTGACATCGATGAGGGAGGAAGTTAATTTATGTGGCTACTCCTTATTAAAAAGTATAAGGAACTTTTAAAACACTCCACAGAGAACAGGAATAACAAAGGAAAAAATGCATTGCTGTAGCACTTAAGCTACTGAGTGTTGTGATGCACAAACTCGACAAGACCACTTCAATGTTAGATGAAGAGTGAATCATGGGTTTAATTTGACTGCATCATTTTATCCCCTACCATTTTGTACTATTTTGTTCTGAATTCAACAGGAGACAGAAAAAGAAATAGACTTGGAATTCTGTCGGTATTTCATGAGGTCTTTGCAACTCCAAAATGCATACGATGTACAAATACATGTATTTTCCTTTTATCCAAACATCTTAAAACTCACTTAGCCTCTTTGAAAAACATTAATCTTCACTATGGAGAGCAGCAATTTATATATTAAACGCCTTTATTATCACTTGTGACATAGGCAAACTTACATTTGCATAAAATAAGCAAAAACAACCCACATGTTCACAGTTTACAGTAACCAGTCCAACATTACATAAATTGGTCTGCTTGCTCTCCCTTAAATGTCATTTTCCCTCTAAAGCAGGCATGGGCAAACTACGGCCCGGGGGCCACATGCGGCCCGTTAAACGTTTTGATTCGGCCCGCCAAACTTGAAAAAATTTAATAAATCAACCTTGTTAATGTTTTATTTCCCCTGCAATTCTGATGTTTCCTCACTAGATGGCGCACTCTAGATATATTGATTTTGTTGAGGTGAAGCGTAGACCTATTACTCCACGTTTGCAATTTACACTTTGACCCACCGCCCCTCTATGAAGATGAGCGGACCCAAGAAAAGGAAAGTGGACAGAGAATGTCGAGTGTTCAATAAGGAGTGGACAACTAAATATTTTTTCACTGAACACCGATCATCTGCTGTTTGTCTGATATGCCAAGAAACTGTGGCGTTTTTTAAAGAGTATAATATTAGCCGTCACTTTGCCACAAAGCACGCTAATTATGCTAGCAAGCTCTCAACAAAAGAACGGGAATAAAAGGAACAGGACAAGTACATCTGCATCTCCTACCATTTTTGAAAAAAGAGACAGTCAGGAGGAGAGTGATGGTGATATCCTGAAGGATAACAGAACTTTCAGTGCTTTAAAATAAAATGGTCATTTATTTGATTTTCGGTGTTTAAAGACTCATTTCGAAGTCAGAGATTTTATTGTAATGCTTTTCTTCATTTTCATTGGAAATTAAAGCACATGTTTTCTCCATATCCCAAGATGTGTATTTTTCCCCCCAATGAGGTGATGTTTTCAAAGCATGCCATCTATCTGCCCCTTTGTCAAATGTTAGAACTCAATGTGGCCCACGAATCAAAAAGTTTGCCCACCTCTGCAAAGCATTTCTCTGCATGTGTTGCTCCCACAATTTCCATTTTTTTCTATTTAAGTTGCTTCTACCCTTTTCTAAAGATCCCACTTCCAGTTCGTTTATCTCCGTTACAATATTCACTACTTCAAATATGGTTGGTTTAGACTCTGATTTCCATTTTATAATAGTTTTTTTGGCAGCAACCAGAATTAAGCTTAACAAGGCCTTATTAAGTCTAGGCAATTCAGATCATGTATCCCAGCTCAAAAATAATGTCCTTAATCACACTCATTTGCTCACTCAGTATTCCTATCAGAGTACTCTGTAGGGAAATTTTAAAGTCTGTCAACTTATTACACGCCAACATTTACATCTATCTGAGGAAAAATTATTTGGAATCTACTTGGGGTATAAAATAATTGTGTAAACACATGGCAAAAATCCTAAATCTTCTAGACTTTGTTGTATATTTGGAAGTCATACATATGTCTTCCCATTATTTCTTTGTGAGCTGCTTATCCAACCGCTCTCTTCTCAATCTTTTCTAACCTCCTCTGACTGACTTGATATAGTTAAATCAAGCAATGTTTTATATACTTTACTAAATTATCCACAATTTTTAACAGGGGCTTCTGGTCTAGATTCAACTGAAAACACTTTCAAAGCAGGTCTTCCACTTAGGATTCCCCTAGTCCTTTCTCTTTGTCTATACTCCAATATAAATTTCTGATAGGGAAGGCAGTCTCTAGCCTGCAGTCCAAATGTCTTCTTGGCCTCTTCCCATTCTATTACCTTTAACTCTCTTGATTATTTGTCCCCAATACCTTGGTTTCTTTGCCAGTTTTCTCCAGTAAATTCCATCCCTCCCTTCTCTAGCCTATTCTCTATACCACTAATTGCAGTCATCCTCAATTGGCAGAATCTACTTTCCCATTCCTGTGTTGGATTAGTTCTTAGTAGACTTTTTGCTACTTTATGAATACAATATTATTTATGACTTATTCTCCTTAAAGATCTGCATCCAAAATCACACACACACACACTTTATTTCTTGAATTTCCCCCTGCTTCATCATCATCCATTTTGAATTGTAGCTTTCTGCTTGTGTTATGTACAAGAGCCCTTACTGTGTAGCTCTAAAATATCCCTTCAAATTGGGTAATCCTAAACCAACTTGTTCTATTGGAATAATCAACTTATCCCACTTGATTCTTGCCTGCCTCCCCTCTCAGATAAAATCTCTCAACTCTTTATTAATTGCTACTGACAACTTCGCTGGTTGATAAAAATATGCCTAACCTGTGTAAAAAAACTAAAGGGACTAAACATTTTTACTACTTGTATCTTGCAATCCATATCCTCAGACAAGAGCTTCCACTTTCAAAGTTTTAGAATCTTTTCTTTAGTCTCTTCCCACATATCCTCAGCTACCGTAACATAATCCTTTTCAACCCATACTACTAAACAAATTTTATCATATTCCCATAAATATGGGTATTGCTGAACCAATTCATGTGTATGTACATAGTTCATAGCTATAGCCTTTGTTTTACATTCATTAATTTTATATCCTCCTCAAAAAAAGAAACTGTCTCAGAATATTCCACAACACTGAAATGTCCTTTCTGGTTTTATCAGGTACAAAATAATTTTGTTTGCAACTAAAGTCTGCTTTTCTTGATTACCATACAAATGATATCCTTGTATTTCTGAGCCCTTATTTTCTTTGCCAGTGGTTCTAAATATAATGCAAATAGAGGGGAAAGAGGACACCCTTGCCTGGTTCCTCTGATCAGATAGAACACATCAGACAGAAGCCCTCCCACTTTGATTTTTGAGTCAGATACTTCATATATCCTCCTAATTAACCTCAACACAGTATCGGGGAATGCAAATGCTTCCGTTGCACTACTCATAAAATCCCAACTTACTCTGTTGAATGCTTTCTCTGCCTTAAGACCCACCAACAACAGCAATATTTTCTTACATTCTGCTTCCCTCTGGACCATCATTCATCAGTGTTTTACTAATATTGTCAAAATGTTTGACTCCTCTCCACAAATCCACGCCAATCCATATCTATTAATTTTGGAAACGCCTTTGCCATTCTTTTAGCTGTTATAGACAACACTTTATAATCATGGTTTACAACTGAAATAGGCCTATATGAAGCTGGATCTGATGGGTCTTTACAGTCTTTTGGTATTACTACCACCACAGATTTTTCCAGGATGATGGTGCTTCCCCTCATTTTTAAATACTGTTAAAACAAAACATTCCAGATGTTTATCACTTTCTTCCAACCCAGCTTCCAAATTTCCACAAGAATACCATCTATTCTTGGAGAATTTCCGGCATACTGATTATACATCAACATTTTTATCTCACCTCCTCCTATCTTAGCTTTTAATTGTTCAGCCTCATCTACCTCTAAACTTGGCACATTTAAATCTTCCATAAATACTTCCATTTGTGCCTTTTCTTCACTTATGCATTTATCTGATTTTTACAATTTTTCATAAAATTTCCGAAATATCGATAATTTACAGGATCTCGGGCCATTTTTCTTTTTTCTTACAGGCTCCCTAATTTTGGTAACAACCCTTTCTATTTTCTGTTGCCTAAGTTGTTATGCTAAAAGTTTTTGTGCTCTGGATTTATAAAAAAAAAAAAAAAAAAAACAGTTGCTTAACAGCAATCTATACAGCAATTTACATTTTTAAAGCAAATACACAGAGTGGTATGGTACACAGTGCAGCAGACTCCAGGAAGATAAGCCTGGAGACATCACATTTCTTGGTACATATATTCTGTCAACATCATGCACATTTTAATAGCAGCACAGAAAGGTAACTGCAACTAGCTTACCTCTTCAAAGGCAATTTTTCATTTATTTCTTTCATCAGGTCTGGATTTTGCCACAGCTGTTTAAAAAAAAAAAAAAAAGGTGAGGGAATTTTATTTTGGATACCTCTAAGTTATTTGTTCAAGTCTTACTTATAATACTTAAGTCTCTTATTAGCGTACTTGCGCATGCTTGAATCAATCACACTCCTTCCTACCACAGCTGTCTTGGTAACTCATTTTATTTATTTTATTTTACATTTGTTAACCGGGATAGTCCACTGGACACAGGTCCATTTTCAGTGGAGTCCCAGTGAGAAAAGCTCCAGAAATAAAAAAAATACATGTAATAAATAGTGTATACACAAAAGTTACAAAGAAAAGCTACATACAAGTACAGTTATACATAGCTCAAGTAGTAACTACAGACATAACATGATTGGTGAAACAAAGTAATACATTACTAAAGTCTCAAAGCCTAAGAGAACATCAACATTATATCTGGAGTGATAAGTGTAAAGCAACATCATCATCATTCTACAAACTATCAGTCTTAGTTTTGTCCAGTAACTGCCCAAGTACCATATACTCCAAGCATGGCTACCAGAGAAGCTTTACACTGCATGGAAAAAGTCCAGTTCCTTATTTCTAAATAACGTTTCAAAACTACAAAGAAAGTCAAAATCTTGCAGGCATGTCTTCATGATACAGCCTGAAACTCCTTCCTTCAGAGAAGTTTACTGCAAATCATTCTAGAAAGCCAATGTATCACTCCTTAGTGACAAACAACACATTCTAATACTGTTAAGTTTTCTAGGACCCCAGAAGCTGTTGCTTAGCTGTGGAAAGGGGGCTAAAAGGACAGTACTTATTAGGGTTGCTTCCTTACTCTTCTTCCAGACTGACCATTTTTAAACATTCCTGCAGCACAAAATTTGGCTAGTTAAGTTATAGGCAAACTAAATTAGCCCGTAACAGTGGACTGTGAATCTTGAGCTTGCTGTTATACTTGAAGTTAAGAGCCATACATGGCAGCAGTCATAGACCCTTCTGTAGCTGTATATTTAATATTACAACTAATGGCCATGAACAGTGGCTATTTCTTTCTTGGCTGGAGGGCAAATAAGCCTCATCTGTCCCACCCATAGCCCAATGCAGTAGAGGCAGACATGTAATTTTATGTATCCCCTCTAAGCATAAAATTCTTACTTTCTCTATCTTCTGTGCTTATGTGCCTCCTGCCAGCACGTTTGCTCCATGAATCTGAGTAAGAACACATTTATGAAAAACACAAAATCATAAATTTGCCAGACTTTTCAGAACATCCATCTGCAAAGGCAGCTCACGAGAGTAATAAGTGGTGAATGCAGAAGATCTTTTCTAAAAATCAACTGATAGGGTTAGTGCTCACATATGTGCTACATCAAATTGAGAGGCCCTCTGGAGTGGGTTATAGCTGGGAAGAGTAACAAGCAGTATATCTCCCAACGACAGAGAAACTAGAATGGCTAAAGGAAGTAAAAGCACAGAGGCCTGAAGCATCAGGGTACTAAAGTAGACCAGATTAATAAAACAATATTCCAGCACTACTGCCTGAAGATATGGGCTCACAACCAAGTGGCAATACACCCCCCCAGAAGATATTGTTGAAACAGGTACTGAAGTAACCATACTACTACAGGTGAAGTGGACTTGGTACTGGCTTAGGTGCACAGTTAACCACCATATGGCAAATTATGCTGCATTAACAAATCATATGGATATGCTTTGTCCAGTCATACTCATGTCCTCTCTCTACCTGGATATGCTTTGTTCAGTCATACCCATGTCCTCTTTACCTGGATATGCTTTGTTCAGTCATACCCATGTCCTCTTTACCTGGATATGCTTTGTCCAGTCATACCCATGTCCTCTTTACCTGGATATGTTTTGCCCAGTCATACCCATGTCCTCTTTACCTGGATATGTTTTGCCCAGTCATACCCATGTCCTCTTTACCTGGATATGTTTTGCCCAGTCATACCCATGTCCTCTTTACCTGGATATGCTTTGCCCAGTCATACCCATGTCCTCTTTACCTGGATATGCTTTGCCCAGTCATACCCATGTCCTCTTTACCTGGATATGTTTTGCCCAGTCATACCCATGTCCTCTTTACCTGGATATGCTTTGCCCAGTCATACCCATGTCCTCTTTACCTGGATATGCTTTGCCCAGTCATACCCATGTCCTCTTTACCTGGATATGCTTTGTTCAGTCATACCTATGTCCTCTTTACCTGGATATGCTTTGTTCAGTCATACCCATGTCCTCTTTACCTGGATATGTTTTGCCCAGTCATACCCATGTCCTCTTTACCTGGATATGCTTTGCCCAGTCATACCCATGTCCTCTTTACCTGGATATGTTTTGCCCAGTCATACCCATGTCCTCTTTACCTGGATATGTTTTGCCCAGTCATACCTATGTCCTCTTTACCTGGATATGCTTTGTTCAGTCATACCTATGTCCTCTTTACCTGGATATGCTTTGTTCAGTCATACCCATGTCCTCTTTACCTGGATATGCTTTGCCCAGTCATACCCATGTCCTCTTTACCTGGATATGCTTTGCCCAGTCATACCCATGTCCTCTTTACCTGGATATGTTTTGCCCCGTCATACCCATGTCCTCTTTACCTGGATATGCTTTGTCCAGTCATACCCATGTCCTCTTTACCTGGATATGCTTTGTCCAGTCATACCCATGTCCTCTTTACCTACAGTGGAGAGGACAAACAGCGAGTCTGTCGTCCTGAACTCATGTACTCTCTTCAGGTAAACCTGATATGGAAATGCAAGCCAAGGCTATGGAGTAATCACTCTCTCTTTCTCCTGGATATTCATCTAAAGAAAATGTGGAGGTGAAGGCAGACAGCCAAGGACAGCTCTGATACCACCTTTGGTAGGAAAAGTGATTCCCAAGAAATTTATGTCCTTGAAGATTGATTGAAAATTAGGTTCCTTAAAATGAAGGTAAGTTGCTCAGAAATCGTATTGGTGGAGGTAACAGTCACAAAGAACAGCCTCTTCCAAAATATGAGCTAGGTCCATTAAACTACTTTATCCAAGTAAGGGAGAGAGGCAATCCTGTCAATGTCATGAATTCAAGACCCAAGGAGAAGAGGGAGAAAGTACAGTTGTGTACACTTACCATAAATGTAGATGTTAGAGTGTATTAACTGTTGCAGACATTACATTTGGGATATTCTGCCGGCAGGTTGCCCTCAGTCACCCTGATTAACAAAGTCTTGGGTCCTGCATCAGTTGCTGTCCCTTCTTTCATGACGTCAGGTCGTCAGGGGTATAAAACATGCAGCCAACACCTTTACATCAGTTTTTCTTGCCCCAGATGTCAGGTGCCCCCCTAATGGGGAGCAAATAAAATTAAAAACACAAAAATATGCCTCCAACCAAAAGCAAATACACCAAAAAGGCTTTTAAGCATAGTAAAAGAAGGTAGAAGTATAGCCAGAGAAAAGTAGGGGGCTGGAGGGAGGGTAACCAGGACTGCAACAGTGAATACACTCGAACATCTACATTTATGTTAAGTGTACACAACTGTACTATGTTCTTTGTGTTTCACTGTTGCCGTCATTACATTTGGGTAGATTCCCAAAGCTATGGTTGGGAGGAGGGGGTTTATACAGCATTAGGGCCAGCTATAAGGCCCTGCAAGACAGCAGTAGCAAAGCCAACTCTGGATTTAGAGAAAATTGGTAAATGATAATGCTTGGTGAAAGTATGTACAGAACTCCAGGTAGCAGCTTCTAGAATATCCCTGGTAGGCACACCTCTGAGAAAGGCTGCAGAAGTAGATGCAGCCCTGGTTGAGTGAGATCTGATCCCCTGGGGAATAGGTTTTCCATGGTGCTTATAGCAGAAATGAATGCAATGACTTATCCATTTAGAAATGGGTTTGTTTTGAAATAGCCTTCCCCTCTGCCCCTGCAGTAAATGCTACCAGCAATTGTTCAGGTTTTCTTCGAGATTTAGTCCTGTCCAAGTAGAATCTAAGTTGTCTGTGCACATCCAAGGAATGCAGAATCTGTTCCCCTTTGTTCTGTGGATTGGGAAAGAAGGTTGGCAAATGAATGGACTGATTCAGAGCCACACTGGAAACCACCTTGGGCACGAAGGACGGAATGGTCCTCAGAAATACCCTGCCCGCATGAAAGATGATGAAAGGCTTCACTGCCATAAGGGCCTGTAATTCAGATATCCTTCTAGCTGAAGTGATTGCTAAAAGGAAGGCTGTTTTCCAAGAAAGACATATTAAGTCTGCAGTAGCAGCTGGCTCAAAAGGAAGTAGAGTGAGTTTTTCCAAAACAAAGTTAAGATCCCAGGCTGGGTTAGGAGCTCTCCTGGGTGGTCTCAAGTTCTTTGCCTCTCTGAGCTACTGCTTGAGCAGGGGAGAGAAGAGGGAAAGTTCTGTGTTACAGTGAGCTGAAATAGCTGAAGTGTGGATTTTAATAGAGGAAAAAGACAGGCCCTTGTGAAGCATCTCAGGTAAGTATTGCAAAATCTGAGGTAAATTGGGTGCTGCTGTGCTCATCCCTAAAGACTGGCTCCAGGCACAGAATCGTTTCCATTTATCAGCATAAGATTTTCTAGTACTAGGTCTTCTCGCCTCTAAGATGATATCCATCACAGGTTTGCTGAGGGATAAGGGTGAATTTAAGTGATTAGCCAGGCTGCAAGATTCAACGTTGGAAGCTGAGGGTGCAGAATTTGGTTCTCCTGCTGAGACAGCAAGGAAGGGGTCTGAGGCAGGTGCCATGGCGATATTTGTGACACACTGCGCAGGAGTGGGTACCAGTGTTGGCGTGGCCAGTCTGGAGCAATCAAAATCATTCTTGGTTTGTCCTGGTTGACTTTTAGCACAACTTTGGAGAGCAGAGGCAAAGGGGGAAAGGCGTAAACTGATAGGTTTTTCCAGCTGAAGGTCAGAGCATCCACTTTCCAGGCTTTTTTGTGTGGAGTTAAATAGATCTATGTCTGGGCTCCCCCATTTACATGTCAACATGTTGAAAATCCGTGGTTCCAGTTTCTACTCGTGTGGGTCCATGAGATTTCTGCTTAGTCCGTCTGCCAGTGTATTCAATTTCCTGGAAGGAATTGAGCTTGTAGGTGCACCTCGTAGCTCAAGGCTGTGTTCCACAAAGCCATGGCTAGTCTGCAGAGGGGGTAAGAATGTGTACCCCCCTGTTTGTTTATGTACCACGTAACTGTGGTGTTGTTCATCTTAACCATTAGTTGTCCTGGAAAAATGTAGTCCTTGAAGGCTGTCACAGCATTCTGTACAGCTAACATTTCTTTTTGACTGATATGTAGGTGCATTTGATTTGAGTTCCATTTGCCCTGAATGCACTTTCCTGCCAGGTGAGCTCCCCACGCATAGTCTGATGCATCTGTAGTTAGGGTATGGGCAAGCAGGGGGTAGCGTGAATGGCAGTCCCTTGTTTTGGTGGCAGGCCTCTGCCCACCATAGGAAATCCAGGCGTAGGCAAGGTATGATAGGAATCATTGATTCCAGGCTGTGACAATGTTGACTCCATAGACTTTAAATACCACTGTAGTTTCCCCGTATGCAGTTTTGCATATGGAATTAGAAGAATACAGGAGGCTATGAACCCCAAGGCTTGCAGTATTTGTCTTGCAGATAGCAGGGTTTTTGTGGCCACTTGTTTGAAGTAAGTTACCAATTGAATTTGCTTCTCTGGCGTGAGGAAAGCCATCCGGGCAGTTGTATTCAAGCTTGCACCCAGAAATGTAATCTGTTGAGAGGGTACCAGCTGTGATTTCTTTTTGTTTATGGTGTACCCCAGACAAGTTAGAACCCTTTTTACAAATGCCAGATGATTTAGAAGTATGCCCTGGTTTTCTGCCTGAATTAGACAATCGTCCAAGTATGGATATATTTGAATATTTCTTTGCCTGCAAAATGCAATAACTGGAGCCAAGCACTTTGTGAATACCTTGGGCACAGTAGACAAGCCAAACGGCAGTGTAGAGAACTGATCATGTAAGTAGCCTGCTTTGAAGCGTAGGTATCTTCTGCAAGATTAGTAAAAACCACAGACTAAACTGTAAATGAAAACAACCAGCCAGTGATACTACCAATATTTTTATTAAAAAAAGCACAATTCTAACGTCTCGGCTGTCCACACAAACCTTCAAGGAGTAAAAAGACATCAAAAAAACTTGCCTCATAGTGTGTTCACTCAAGCAATTAATTCATTACACAATTAAATCAAATATTTCCAACTAAGCTCTTCATTAAGACCATATGGATACAAAGTGTTGATGGAGCTGCAAAAATATCTGGACTTAGACATTACACCCAGAGGGCTTAGAGTATATAAAGATCCTACTCTGCCCTTCCATTTACAGAATGTAAATGACATGCAGTTCCATAAATGTTGGGTATCAGCAGCACATAAGTGCACCCTCGAATGGGTAAACATTCTTCTAGATCGTGATAGGGTTAAGTAAAAAGAACTTAAAGAACAAATTAAACAGATTTGCAATACCCTTTCATCAGGTACTCCTGTATCTGTACTGGATACGTATCTAAATGACATTAACTTAAAACTTAAGAACTATGAGGGGGAGCTGGTGGACAAAGAAGCGAATGCTGTTACAAGAGTTGCGCGACTACGAAAACGGGAAGGCGTTTATTTCCAGAGCCAACAGGAAGAAGTCTCGCAATCATGTGAGCTTTCAAAAGCCAGAAAACGGTTCCTGGGCGCATGATTCCTCCTTCTCTGCTTCAGATAGATTCTATACATCCTGTGATGATGATTATGACAATTTAGAAGATTATCCTGCATTGCCTCGAGCAGAACAACATTTCCAGACCTTTCGGAGCGAAACCTCATATTCCCGTGGGGGCAGACAAGGCATCAAACGTGTCCGTGAGGCACAAGGACAATTTTAAAAGACTATTACCCACAGAGGGGGTATAAACGAGGTAAAAGATCCAATTATACCTCTAGTTAGTAATAACTATATAATTAATCTTTCTGGGCATGGTTTTACAGACTATGAATATTCAGTTCTTAATTGAGGCTTAAAATTTGTTCCAATGGTAGTGCCTCGTATTCATGACATTAAATGCGATGTATTCAGGTTTAGCAGAAAATTGCATTTAAAGCAATTTTTTAGGATTACTTCTGCAAAGAATGAATCTACAGATAATATTGAAAATATAAGTAGTTCTGACGATAGTTTTGTTACTTGTGAGTCAGATTCTTCTTTTAATGCCTACTGTAGGTTGGACACTAGTAATGTATATGTTAAAAGTATGTATATGCCTCCTTATTTCAATGAAGAAGTTATGCATTTTTCAAATATGTTAAATTTTGCACTTGAGGATGATTTTATAAAATTCAAGAAGACCAGAGGGTACACTGAATATAACTTATCTATGATGGAAGGGAAAGCTGTTAAAACATTAAGTAAAATGGATAATATTATATTCAAACCCTCAGATAAAGGAAACAAATGTTATAATGCATTATACTCAGTATTTCTCTATGTGCATGGAACATTTGAATGGTAATCAAACTTATGAAATTATAGATATGTCAGTATATGTTCAAGCTTTGGAAGAATATCGTGAACTATTATCTAGAGGCAATAGACTAGGATATTTTACAGACGCACACATTAAGAATAAATTTAGTATAAGAGATAGCAAAATGGTACATTTTTACTGCCTTCCGAAGGTGCATAAAGATTTGAATAAACCACCAGGAAGGCCTATAGTGGCTGGTTGTGATTATTTCACACATGCCTTAGGTGTCTTTTTACATCATTATCTGAGTCCTGTAGTATTTAAACTTCCTTCTTATATTAGAGATGTATTTGATTTCATACACAAAATAAGTGACATAGAATGAATAGTGATGTGTATTTTTTCACAATAGATGTTAAAAGCTTATATACTAGTATAAGTCATGCCTTTGGTTTAGAGGCAGTTCGTTTTTTTCTAGGAACTTCTCCAGTTACAGAATACATTGTGGACCTTTTCTATTTCTGTCTTACTAATAATTTTTTTGAGTTTAATAACGCTCTGTTTAGACAGAAACAGGGTACAGCCATGGGGGCTGCTTTTGCCCCCATGTATGCTAATCTTAGCATGGGACTTTTTGAATTAGAATACATTTACAAAAGATCATTTTTTTGTCAGTATGTTATTAAATATTTCCGTTACACTGATGATTTGATTTTTATTGCACAGGGTGGGGATGCCTTGGTTGAACAATTTGTTCAATCTTTACATTTTAATAGATTTCATTTACAATTTCATGGATTGATAGTAGGAAAATGCACTCCTTTTTTGGATGCAGAAGTATAATAGATGGGACAATTTTACATACTACTGTCCACAGAAAGTTTGATCAGGGTACACACTTTGTACATAGGGATAGCTGTCATCCTACACATACTTTAGAAGCACTTCCTTATGGTGAGATGCTGAGGGTATCTAGATTATGTAATAACATTAAAGATTTACAAAGCGAATTACAAGTAACTGTGGATATGTTTGAAAATAGGGGCTATGATAAGAATTTAATGGAGAGAAGCTGTAAGAGGCTATGTTCTGGCTCCGCTGTAAATAATACACAATGTAATTCATACATTATGGCTCCACATAAAATGGCTTCAAAAAAATCTTCAGAAACTATTTTGTTTCTACATTTGGGTGTTTTAGTTTTGAAATTTCACAAGTAATAAAATATTTTTGGAACTATTTGAGTTCCTTGAAAAATGTTTCTTCTAGGTTAAATGCTAAATTAGGCATTTCTTATAGAAGGGGTAGAAATATACATAATTTTATTGTCAAAGGAAAGTTTAGTCCCCCAGATGTCAGAATAAATTTAAATACACTTACACTGGGTACTTCTTGTTGAAAAAATGCAAGGCTTGCAAATATGTAATAAATAAATTTGATTATATTAATAATGTTCCACTTGATACATGGTGTACTTTTACGTGCAACACAGAAGGAGTTATACATGCACTTAAATGCCCGTGCAATCTGTTTTATATTGGAGAAACTAAAATGGCCTTTAAGGTCAGAATGTTAGAGCACATAAGAGATATAAATAAAAAGAAACAAGAAAGTTCTATAGCTACCTATTTTGAATGTTTCCACAATAGTAATAGTGAAGGTTTACAGGGTACCGTTTTGGAGAAAATTAGAGTCAGTATTTGATGAATGTTTTTAAAAAAAAACAGCTTTTGACTAAAGAGTCTTTATATATTTTAAAATTCAACACTTTGTATCCATATGGTCTTAATGAAGAGCTTAATTGGAAATATTTGATTTGTGTAATGAATTAATTGCTTGATTGAACACACTATATGAGACAAGTTTTTTTGATGTCTTTTTACTCCTTGAAGGCTTGTGTGGAGAGCAGAGATGTTAGAGCTGTGCTTTTTTTAATAAAAATATTGGTGGTATCACTGGCTGGTTGTTTTCGTCATCTTCTGCAAGATTCCCTGACTGGGATGTGCAGGTTATGTTTCTTTTAAATCTAGAGTTGCCAACCAGGCATCTTTGCCTAGCATAGGAAGTAACTGGTTAAGAGTCAGCATCTTGAATTTTGGAATGTCCAGAAAGGTGTTTAGAGTAGACAAGTCCAAAATTGGATGCCATGATTTGTCTTTTCTGGGTACCAGAAAAAGCCTGGAATAGAAACCTTGTCCCTTTTCCTCTTCTGGTACTGGTTGAATAGCCCCCATGTTTAAAAGGGAAAATACTTGTTTTTGAGCCTCTGCCCACTGATTTGAGGGCAGGTCTGGCCACCCGTTTGGTGTTGGTAATGTGTGGAAATGAAATCTGTATCCCTGGGACACTATATTTAAAACCCATTTGTCCTGGGTTATGAGTTCCCAGTTCTTTGCATGAAGAGCAATTTTTCCTCCCAAAGGGGCGGCTAAAAGGTAATTGCTTGGTAATTTTAAAAGGAAGCCATTGAGACCGTTTACCATAGGGATGTGTCTTGTTATTTCCAGATTTGGAAGTGGAGGCCCCCCACTGCTTAGATCTGAGAGTCCCCCTGGGACTGAAACCTGGTGCTTTTGGTGTGTCTTGGTTTGGCTTGAGAGGATCTGGAAGGAGCTGGAAAAGACCAATTCTTAGTAGGCCAGTGCCTACTAAATCTTGGAGGTTGCACTTGTAAGAAATCTTAAAGTTTGCATAGATTTAGCTTTATCTTCCGTCTTTTTTAGACCTTCTTCAGCCTTACTGCCAAACAGGCGGTCCTGATTTAAAGGAGCATCCAACAATTTTGCTTTAACATGATCAGACAAAGATTTCTCCTTAATCTAAGCATGCCTTTGAAGCACAGACCCAGTAACAGCAGCCCTGCACGAGGCCTCTAAAGAATCAAAACCACATTGCAAAGGATGCTTTCCAACATGTTCAGCAGAATGCAATAAATCCTGTAAATCTTTATTTTCCACACAGTCCGGAATCAACATAATTTTCTGTTTAAGCAGTCCAATTGCATGCTGTAGATATTTTAACATATGAAATTGGCAGTTTAAAGCCTTGGATTGCCAAGGTTGCAGAAGTATAAACCTTCTTACCTCATCTATGCAGCACCCTGGAGTCTCTATCAGAAGGGGTAGGATTTTTAGCAGTAGAAGCCTTAATGTCCTTGGGCCCCTGAGAAATGGTTTCTGGATCTGCAACAGGGTTTTTGAAAAGGAACTTGTGGGACTCAGGAACCCTGTAGTATCTGTCAGGTTTACTAGTTGCCGGAGGCAGGGAACCAGAGGCCATACTGAATTCTGAAAACACATCAACAATGTCTAGCACAGGAGGTATAGCCAAAGGCCTATGCTTAGGTAAGAAGGAAATCCCTAAGCCTCTTTTTTTTAATCAAAAAATTCCTGACTTTCCCAATGGAAATGCTCCCTTAAGGTATGTAAAGTTTCCCCAAAAGAAAAATCCTCAGGAGGGGAAGCAGAGGGAATGGAATCCTCTGCATCATAATCCTCATAAGTAGGTATGGACAAATTCACGTCATTAGAAGAGTCAGAAGAAACAGAAATCTGATCAGAAGATTCATAATCGAACTCAGCCCTAGGCCTCTTGGGGGGGGGGGGGGTTGACTACCCCTGATTAGAGTAATTAAATCTTCAGCCATTTTGATAATTTGTTTTTTAGGCATAGGGGCCTGAGTATGTGGCCTGGGCATTGGTTTTTTAGACATAGATCAAGATTTAGACCTTAGTAACGAAGGTGGAGTCGGTTTAATATGCAAGACTGTAGGCCTGAATACACCCTCAGAAGCCGGTGCCTGCACAGCGACTCCAGACCCATCCAAGGTAGAGACATCCGCGGGTTCCATAGGTGAAGTATCTCGCAGCATACCGGACTCCGAATGCGTCTCAGTAGAGGCCTGCAAATCAGAATTAGCGGGTATCAGGGGCTGCGGAAACGCCTCACTGAGTACCGGCGAACTGGCAACTGGCTTAGGAGAAGCGTCGTCAGCAGTTTTGGACCTCAGCGGCCTGTCTCTGTCTTTATCTTTGCATTTTTTTCAGAATCCCGGTAGTCGGATGGCTAATCGACAACATTTCTGGATAATTGAACCGAGAACTGAAATACGTAGAGGCAAAAATGTACCAACGACGGATAGTGCACTGATTAAATAAAGCACAAAACCGACAGCAAGGTACGTCGTGGTCAGGGCCTAGGCAAGGAATGCAGTACGAATTAAAATCTTTATGAGGTATTTGCTTTCCACAAGTAATGCAATTATTAACTTTTACTGACATCGGAAAGGAGCAAGAAAAAATTTCCCCAACGGGGTACTTAGCTTTAAGTTGAAGACTTCGGTTCTGAAACTTGAAAACGAAAATTTCAGGAGTCAGCCGACCAGCACTTGTGAACTGCTTCTGCTTTGGGCACCACACAGCAAGAAAGACCGATGTAATGGCGTCGGATGCATATTTTATACCCCTGACGTCATGGAAGAAGGGACAGCAACTGACGCAGGACCCAAGACTTTGTTAATCAGGCCGACTGAGGGCTACCTGCAAGCAGATAACCCAAATGTAATGACTGCACCAGTGAAACATGAAGAACATCCTCAGAACCAGACTGAAGGACAGACTATAGTCTTTGCGCAGGCTTGTCTAATGCCACTGAATGGCCAGGGCAGGAAGATGCAGATTTTTACCCAGTCCTCTAATGATTAGGTCTGATAACATTTCATAATATATTTTGAATACTGGAACAGACATATGATGTGAGGTGTGCCTAGTCAGGGCTGAGACCACATATACCATGGTCTTGGGGGTCATAGGCTCCAAAATTAGGATGATAGATAATTTACCTCAAACCTGCAATTCCTGTTGGACTCTCTGTACTTTCTCTGACCCCATAACTGGAGCTGCTGTTGCTCATCTAGGCCATCATGCATTTTTGAAAGCATTTATTATAACTTTTCCCTTTCAGGAAAACTGCCTGGAGTTTCTCATTAACACCTATGTGGTATGCACTGTCACACTTCTAGCATCCAACATGCATATTACATTCCAGAACATTTTCTGAAAAATCAGCTTAAAGCATAAGATAAACATTCATATTTTGTGAAAAATATCAGCTATTAAAACTGTAATATCAAAGCTATCAGTAAGAAGTACTCTTTATAATACCAGTCAGTGCATTAATAATCTTTTCCATAAATACTATCATTTTAATGTATACAAATCCTAAATTATATTTTTCTAAAGTTTTCACAAACCAATTTTCATTTCTTGAAAACTATACAACCACGACATATTGTTAGAACATTTTTGTTAACCAAACATTCACATGACAAATTCCTCTCTAATTTGCAGAAATATTCCATAATTAGCAATACAAATAACACTGGATATCTCTTAAGATGTGCAACTGACAGAACAAGTACCAAAGACAGCTTTCTTCAACAATATTCAAGGTTCATCTAATGTCATGCAGCAGTTTACGTCACTTGGCTTTTGAAGTATTAAGTACATGTAGAAATGTCATAATTACTAACACCTAGCAATATTTCCAGTATACTGTGAATGGTCCTGTCTCCTACTCTAGCATTTCACACCATACACCTGGATAAAATGTAGGTCTGTCAGTTATGAAAATATAAACTGAAATATGAAAACATGAATAACAGGTGGCAAATAAAGATCAATATCGTCACTGCAGAACATCCAAGACTAACAATCTTACTGTCATTTTGTTAATTTTTTGCCCATTATTAGCTGGTAAGTCACTTAAAGTAGGCAGACCCAAAAAAGTTCTGGACACCTTAAGGCGGTATGGGTGTGAAAGTATAGTGGTGCAAAATCTTACCATAATGAAAGACGTCCTTTTCTTCACTGTCACAGTATTCTTAACATGAGGGATCCATTGCCAAGGGCGGCACGATGCCCAGCCGGTATACCAAGGCTCTTAACTACCTTAAGGTACGCCATATGTTGCACGCATGCTCCTCGCATATGTAGGGCATAAGAGTGATGTCCAGACATACCAACCTCAGAAATGAATGCCCCAGTTAGAATGCCAGTCCAAGGAGAAGTAGGAGGTAAACAATATATCCAGAAGAGAAAAAGAACCAGGGGGTAGGAGGGAGGGAGTGAATACTGCAACATTGAAGAAGAGAAGGACATCTATTGTTATGGTAAGATTTTACACAACTATACTATGCCCTCCTGTTCTACTGTTGCAGTATTCTTAACATGAGGGAAAGTGCCAAAGCACAGGAAAAACTTGGGAGGAGGAAGGACTAGTAGAGTTCTCTAGAAAGCCATGAAGGATCGCCCTAGCAAAACCAGCTCTAGCTCTGGATATTCCATCCAACTTGTAGTGTTTGGTAAAAGTATGCAATGCAATGAAGTGCAGGTTGCAGCTTCAAGAATTGCATTAGTGTCCAAACCCTTGTAAAAAGCACCAGAAGAAGCCACAACCCTAGTAGAATAAGCCTCAACAGAAAAAGGAAGGGTCTTACCATGAAAAACTGACAAATAGCTTTAGAAATCCAAGAAAAAAATATTTGGTTGGAAACAGCCAATCCCAAAGACCTGGGATAAAAAGAAACAAAAAGCTGATCAGATTTCCTGATAGCCTTAGTCTTATCCAAATAAAATCAGAGGTGTCCGTGCACATCAAAGGTGTGTAGTACCTTCTCGTTAGCAGATTGTGGAGAAGGAAAAAAAGTGGGCAAGTGAATAGATTAAATGACAACTCATTTACCACCTTGGGCATAAAATGAGGATTAGTACGCAAGGACAGCCTGTTCTTATGAAAAAACAGAAAAATGGAGGACAAGCCATAAGGGCTTGAAGCTCAGACACCAGTCTGGCTTAAGTAAGGAGTAACAAAAGAGTCTTCCAAGAACAGTGTTGTAAGGAAGCTGAAGCTGCATGCTCAAAAGGAGCCAGAGACCGTTTCTCCAAAACAAAATTAAGACCCCAGGGAAGAGAAACAGGCTTCCTGGGAGGTCTAATGTGAAGGGCACCTTTAAGAAACTGTTTTGCCTCAAACCTAGAACTTGAAGGAAGAGATAACGGCAGACAAGCAGAGACAGAGAAGTGGGACATAACAGAGGAATAAGCCAACCCAGCATTGAGCAATTCACACAAAGAATGTCAGGAACATCTGAGAGTGGATCCAGATTACACGAAAGACACCAGACAGAAAAGTTTCTTCCATTTGGATTAAGTAGGATTTCCTGGCCTCCTGCACAACTACCTAAGCACGTCCACAGAGAAAAGGTGTCTAAAAGGAATCAAAATCCTATCACCCCACAGAGTCAGATGAAGAGTGGGCAGGTGGGGATGGATTAGAGATTCTTTGTCTTGTGTGAGTAGGTCCACCCTGTGAGGTAACTTGTGATGACTGCTCTTGGCTAAATGCAGAAGAGGGCATCAATGCTGTCTTGACCATAGGTTCATAGGTTGGTACTAGGCTATCAGCCCTAGGGCCTATACAAGCCTAGCCATAACAATACCCTGGCTATTTCTTCCCACATTATTTACTTTCCTGGACCCCTGTCTAGCAGGGCGACTGACGTGATCCCTGGGGTGAATTTCCTTTCTCCCATCCAATAGTCAAGGTTCCTCTTGAAGAGGTCCAAAGAGGCACTCTGCTTGACATGTATGGGCAAATCTATTCCAGAGTCTGGGGAGTCTCTGGGTCAGGAACCTATCCCTCCAGTATGTTTTGTTTATTGTGATGACAAGGTTTAGATCTCTGGAGCATGTAGCTCTGAGGGATTGGGATTTCTTTAAGTGTAGCATGTCCAACAGCTCTGGGTTTGACATGGCCTTGTATGTTAAGCAGAGATCGCCTCTGAGTAGACGATATGCGACAGAGTATAGCTGGAGTTTTTTAAGGCGGTCAGCGTAGGGCATCTGCTTTAGGCCTATGATTCTTTTAGTGAGGTATTTCTGAGGCCTTTCCAGTTGTTGCAGATGTCTTGAGAGGTACATACCAAATGGGGCATTGTATTCTATAATGGGTCTAATGAGGGATGAGTACAGTGGGACAATGACCTCCTTTTTTCTGGATGAAAAGCCCTTCGTGATGAGCTGTGCCACATAGAAGGATTTCCTGACTGTTGTGGCGATGTGGTTATCGAAGTTGAGACCACTGTCCACCTGTGTCCCTAAGTCTCTTATCACACTTTCTGTGTTTAGTGTACTGCCACCTATATGGTAATTCATGGATATATGTTTTTTCCCCAAAGGGGATAACAATACATTTCTTGGCATTGAGCTTGAGCCCATGGCTCTGGCACCAAGCATCTGTTTCTGTAAGGCCCTTTTGTAGAGTATCCACATCATTTGGGGATTCAATAATGGCTCCCAGTTTGCAGTCATCTGCAAACTTTGTTAGCCAGAGTCCCTTAGTGTTGACCTGTACTTCAGAGAAGTAGATGCCAAACAAGAGCGCCCCAGGACTGAACCCTGAGGTACTCCACTTGTCACTTGTCTGGAGCTGGATTTGGAGTCGGCTACTTTTACAGTGTGGGTTCTATCAGTAAGCCATTTAGCAACCCATTGGGTGACATAGGGATTAATGCCCAACTTAGTAAGTTTATCTATGATTCCAGAGTGGGGGATGGTGTCAAAGGCCTTGGCAAGGTCTAGATAGGCTGTGTGGACCACCTTACCCTTGTCCATGGCTCTGGAGACTGATTCAAAGAAGTCAATCAGGTTCAGGAGACAAGGAGTCACCAGCAAAATGTAGGGTTTGTCCTGTTAAACCTTGAACAGAACTTTCAGAATGGGGGGGGGGATGCATACAGAAACATCACATTCCAAGAAAAAAAGGGCATCCAACTTCCAGACCAGAGGACCTGGGACTCTAGCACAAAATTGAGTAAGCTGTCTGTTCAAAGAAGAGGAGGTAAAAAGATTTGAAGAGTACCTCGCTTGTGGACAATGTCCAGAAATACATCCCTGTGAAGTATCCATCCATGGGACTGAGTCAAGGACTTGCGCAGTGTGTCTACCACACAGTTTTGACCTGAGAAAATATAAACTACCTGAAGAGTCACATGATACTGATCCACAAGCTCCCATACCACGAGAGCTAGCCTGCAGAGAAGGTAAGATTTTACTCTCTCCATTTGTTTACATACCACAGAACAGTGGTGTTGTCTTAAAACAGTTTGTGAGGTCCTGGGGAGAAGAGAAAATGGAAGGCCTGAAGGGTCAGCAGAAGAACTCATCTCTTTGATGTTGATGTGCTCCTTTTGCTGAAGAGGAGACCGGACCCCTGTACTTTCACTGTGCCAAAGGCTGCTCCCCAACCTACCTCTGAAGCATCTGTAAACAGGTCTTGAGATGGAAGGGGGGGGGGTGAAAGGGAAAGCCTTGGTTCAGAGACAACTGCTGAATCCACCAGTGAAGTTTCTTCTTTAGACAGGGAAGGAGAAGAACTGTAAATTTGAGGGGATGTGCATATTGTTGCCAGACTGATTTCAAGAACCACTAAAATCTCCTCATATGGAGTTTGGCTAAAGGTAGCATAGAGATGGTGGATGCAACAAACCTCAGAAGTCTCAAAACTCTCTGGCTGTGAGAGTTCAGAGGAAGAAGAATTCTGAAAGAAGGACATGAGAGTTAAGGCCTTTGGCGGAGGCAGGGATGCCAGCATAGGCACCATCTGAATCTTGCAGCCCAGGAAAACATGACCTTGAGAAATCGTTAGAGAGGACATTTTGAAGTTTATTGTGGACCCCAGACTTTGCAAAACAGCAATGGCAAAGTGAACATTTTGCAGTAAAGTCTCTGGAGAGGATGCTTGAAACAGGAGATCGTCCAATTAAGGAAATACTTGGACACCTTGAGGCCTGCAAAAAGCAATCACAGGAGCTAGGCATTTGGTGAATACCCCTGGGGCAGTAGAGAGGCTGAAGGGCAAAGCACAGAACTGAAAATGCTATTAAGCAACATATAAATGTAAAAATTTCCTGAAAAGGAGATGAATAGGTATGTGAAGGTATGCATCTCAGATATTCAGAGAAGCCATGAAAGCCTGAGGAAGGAGTAAAGAGAACAAGGTCAAAAGAGATGACATGCAAAAGGAAGTAACCTTCCGAAAGGTATTTAGATGTGAAAGATCCAGAATGGGACTCCCAGGACCCTCCTTTCTGGGAACCAGAAACATTCTGGAATAAAACCCTTTTCCTCTTTGGACCTGTGGAACCTCTTGAATAGTTCCCCGATTTAACAGTTCTTGAAGCATCTCTGAATAAATGTAACTGTTCGTGAGGTGGCTAAGAAGTCCTATGAAGGGACGAAGAGATTTCTAAACCATAAAATACCCCTGTTGAATAATGCTTGACCAAACTGGAAGATGCAGAGAAAGACAAAGAAAGAGAAGAATGAGGCTGGGAGGATAGCGACAGTCAGACACTACCTGGCTTGTCAGGAGAGGGCTGCATCTGAGCAGAAGTTTGAGTAGTTTTAGCTGGAGGAACCCTTCTACCACTTTTTTTTTTTTTTTTTTTTTTTTAACTTTTAAGTGGACGAAGGACCTACCCTAAAAAAAAAAGCTGGCTTGGAAGTACAGTTCCCTTTAGAACTTAGGCACAGGTGAGACAAAAAGATGTTTCAGGTGCTGTAACTCTGCCTTTCTTCTGCAAGGACTTAAACAAATCAGCAGCAGCAGTACCAAACAAGCCACTGTTAACCAGAGGAGCACCCATTAACTTAGCTTTTATGTCATCTGGCAGAGGTTGAAACCTTAGCCAGGAATATCTCCTGAAGTAGCAGCCTTACATGAAGCTTCTGCTGCATCATAGCTGCACTCAATAGAATGGCAAACTATGTGAGATGAAGCCCCTAACAAAGACAAGACAGAATATTTACCCGCAGAATCTGGAAGGTCAGAAATAACATGAGTAGCCTGGGAAAGGAGGGCCAAAACATATCTAGTCTTACGAGTTTGGTAATTAATTGCATGAAAGGCAAGACTGGCAGAAGTATAGACCTTCTTTCCCAGTCTTCCCATAGTCCTGCTTTCCTTATCACAGGGAAGTAGTTTAGCAGATGGCAGTAATTTGGAAGGCTTATCTGAACTGAGAGAGACCACCAATGGGCATTTATACAGAAATCTGCAATCATCAGGCACTTTATAAAAATGGTCAGGCTTCTTGGGAGCAGGGGGCTAAGAATCCAGAGCCTGTGATGCTAAAGAGAAAAACTGGAGGGACAGCAGATGGTGAGGGAGTCTACATTTGTAGGAGCTCATATCTCTTTTGCATATCTGAAATTTGGAAGCAATTTCACTTTACTTTTGGACATACCACTGCTAAGATGAGGGAGTTAATCTCAATAGGAGAGTCTGGACTGGAAGGTTCCTCTTCAGAAGCATACTCTAGAGGGAATGGAATCTGGGTGGAATAAGCCAAGGATTCCTTATCCGAAGAACCTCTTCATCAGAAGAATCCTGATCCCTAGCTCTCTTGTTAGGTGAAGATGTTCAAGGAGGAGCAGGAGACACCTGAAGGAGGGCTCAAAGCTATAAGGGCATTAAACAAACCCTGGGAAATATTCTGTCATTCACTTTCAGGGTTCCTGGGAGAAGAAACATGCTTTGTCTTTGGTCTCAGCTGAAGAATCAGACCCCAGAACTGGGCAAACATCCAGACTTTCATCAGCCTCCAGACAGACGTCTAATGTAGGAGGTGTAACAGATAAGCCCAACCAAGGTTTTTTGTTCTTTCTCTTCAATGAAGACTCCATATCAGGCCTAAAAGTTCCTAGTGTCTTTTGCTAAAAGTTTGAGATGGTTTTCCAAGTAAATTGCAAGGGAGGAAAGAGCACTTTGGAAAGCCTTAGGCAAAAAGGCCTGACAAATACTGCAAGTTTTATGATGGCAAAGTAGGCTTTAAGCAAAACAAGCACTGCTTACAACTGTCCTTATGTGGAAACTGTCTCCCACACTGTCATATGCAGCTTCTGAATGACATGTAAAACCCCACAGCAAAAAGCAGCAGAAAATAAGAAAGAAAAAGCCCCAACGGTGCACTTATCTGAACGGCTCGATACACCACCGAACAACTCTGGCGAGTAGACAGACGATCAAAGATGTCGTTCGAACTGGCGGCAGAGAAGTTCTGAGGATGGTACATCTGGATGTCGCTTTTATGCCCTACATACATGAGGAGCATATGTGGGATGTACTGTGTACCTTAAGGTAGTTAAAGGCTTTGTTATACTGGCAAGACATCGGGCTGCCCTAGGCAAGGGATCCCTCATGTTAAGAATACTGCAACAGCAGAATAGAAGGACATCTGGAAGTACACAAAAAAGGCACTACAGGCTTGAGTAAGTTAACAGTCCTAGCGTGGTCTGTAGGCTGCACTGAAATCAGTTCAGCCCCAGAAGGCCTACATGCTGCTAGACTGATTTCAGTGGACTTGCCCAACAGATTATGTTTAAATTAAAAAAAAAAAAAAAAATGGAGCTTTTCTTGATTTCATTTTCTTATGGCTTGGAAAAGAGATAATACAAAATTCCCAAGCAAGAGATATTGACTGCCTATGCTACAGGCTACTTTCTAAACAGAGGCTTCCAAAATGCTGTCTGTATAAGCAGAAGGCCCATAACACCAAAAGCAAAAAGTTAAGACACCGTAAAAGTCAGTAGGTAAAGCAGAAAATCAATAGCATGTGTGCGTGTGTGTGTATATTACACACACATATATATCTCACACACACACACACACACACACACACACACACACACACACACACACACACACACACACACACACACAAATCTAAACAATAGCAGCTGAAGAAAACACATTTTTCACTTTTCTGCAATACACAGGCTTAGCTTGCTTCTTTCATGACCAAGAGTTTTACATGGCAATAAAGAAATGGAGAGAGAGAGAGAGAGAGGGGGAGAGAAAGATGTATAGTGGGAAAGGGAGGGTACACATCAGACTAAGAAAGGTTTATTGGATTAATGGACATGTGCCTGCTGCATATAATCCTCTTGGATATCAAAGACTGACCACTTATGATCAAAATCAAGAGCTGGAGGATTTTTGTTCAGAATATTTGTACCACTGGATGAAAAATCATTAATGAAACTATTTCCTATTCCCATCCCTCTTACACTAGTTTCTTTTTTATGAGTTATGTACACACTAACTGCATTTTGGAGGTAGCTACAAATGTTTTTAGCCACCCAGATTTGTGAACATTGGCTCTAAACTGTCATTGTTGAAGCAACACCCTAACCCCATGAGCAAAAATGGGAAAAAGGGTTGTGGATGAATGGATAGGCAACAATGTTTTTTTCAGCATCAGGAGAAATGTTTATTTTTCTACCGAGTTTGCATCACAGAACTAAATCTTTTGCATAAATACTGGCCAGAATTCCTGTAAGGTTTTGCCACAATGAATTTTTCCCAATTAGGAATACAAACAAGAACCAAAGATTTTACCTAATGTGTTGCTTTCTACAAATATTAAGCAAGTGTGACTTTAAGAGCATGGGGGTTGGGAGGGTGGCCTAATGGTTAAGGTGTTTGCCTTATAAACACAAAGTACAGGGTTTGAGCCTCACAAGGGATAACTGGCTAGGCTTAAAATGGCTTGCAAGGCAGTTAGCCTAGTACTAATCTATGAACCTACATGGCTATGAACCATGTCGTTTTTAGGCCGTCAGCACAAATAGAGAGAGGAAAGGGCGATTTCACTTTGTAACTATAACAAACATGTAAATAAATCCTCTGTTTATCTGGACTGTAACAGTATTTTACGGTTTGTTTTATTTTTTTCCCCAAAGTAATATATTCTGGACAACACAAACTATATGAATTCTGAGACATAAGAAATAATACACCAATTACTAAATTTGGTAATTTCCTTAAAAAAAAAAAAATCCACAAAGTCCCTCACCAAAAGCCTAATAGTTTGCTTGCTGTGATATAATAAAGTTTGTTCAAAAGTAACATCAATTAATGTTAAAAGGATTTTGCGGCAATGTGAAGCTTGGTATATTTTGAAATACCGCACCTTTTTCTTGAAGGCACCAATAATGAATTGATTAGAAGTGTTTTCATATTCATAATGTTTTCTCCGATTCTTAGTGTTGCTACAGGTGTGAGTATGGGATGTATTTAATTACTGCATTTTGTATTATGTAGAGTACAGTTTCATTCAAATGAATCTTACCAGATGACTGCTTAATTTCTTTATTAAAAAGAATTATTATGTTAGAATTTAGAAAACGTATTACCAATTTCCTTAAAAGCACAAAGCCAGGACACCAGAGTTAATGAAAAGCCATGTTAGTTATACAATTTTTATATCCTATTAACTTTACCCTATGCACTAAAGAGAGGACTAAAAGCCTTTTCATCTATACATCCCCACCACCTTTACTCTTATGTGCTGTACTTCCTTTCGGTTTAATTCCACTTCAGTCGTTGCTGCAGCTTCCCCTCTCCAGTAGTGTATATCCCCCCCCCAGGTGCATTATTCTGCATTTTTTATGTTGAACTTCAGTTGCCATTTTTCCTAAGTTTCTTCAATCTTATAAAGTCCCTTTTCATACTTTTTAGTTTATAGTTCTTAACCCTACTGCATACTTCTATGTTGCTAGCAAAAAGCACAGTACCCTCCTGGTAATACTATCTTAACATCCTTTCAACACACTACTACCAGAGGACCCACTTCAAGTCTAATTAGTTCACTATCATTGTATATACTGCAGTCTCTGTGAATTTAGCTTGCTTAAATTTTAGAAAGTCACTGTCGCATGATCACCCAATTAACAAAACATATTTGTGTTGTCTGGTATGGCCTCCTGTTATAAGTCGATGCTATCCAAGGTTCTGTAAACACTATTTTGAGATATTCCAAAATGATTTACTTCAGGTGTAATTCAATGACTTTCTTTTAAAGCAAGGTCACACAGACAAGTCAATAGTTTCCTTGTTCACACACTTGTGAGGGGACTGCTTCTCCTCTCATAGTACTAAGACATTCCACTCCCACTAACACTTGCTAAAAGGCAAGTTGTATCAGCAGGTCTTTCCTCCCAACAGGAACAAGTCAAATGTCAGCTTCTTAGTGAAAGAATTTTGAGCAATGTCAAAAAATAATAGGAGGGCAAAAGCCAGAGACAGATTTTAAATATTGCTCTTATAAAGTTGTAAAGTTGCTAGAATAACAGGCCTTGCGTTAGCACTCATTCAAGCCTAAAACATTTGTCGTTATTCAGCAACGTCAATCCTCAAGAATTTGTCAGAAAAAAAAAATTAATGAAGATGATACTAATACAAGAGGCAAAAATCTGGGCATTCTGTGAAATTCCAGACAGTTGACAGGTATGGGAAAATTCTGGTTGCCATTCCGACCATCAGAGACTAATTTATCAGCATTCCTTTGAGTGACACATGCAGGATTATAAAAAAACAATGCTCTCTGTATTGTCAGAGATTTTATTTCCACTGCATAATCAAAGTTCTGTCTTTCAAGATGGAAGTTGTAATCTTTGAGGTACATATGTACCAGGATCCATTGCTGCTGTGACAGAATAGTAAATCAGAGTAGGACCACCCTTTTGGACATCTTCAACGTAGTTTCTTGACCAGGGAGAACCAGTGCACTATTCTGCACACCCTTCCTCAGTAGTTTAGTTATGAGGGGTACAGAGGAGAATGCATACGGAAGACATCTGCTGCATCAAATGGAAAATGGACATCCTGTTGTACTGCAGGGATACTGGTGGTTCTGACAGGAAGCCAACATGCCCATCTGCTAAGTGTCCAAAAACAAAAGGAGTCTATGGAAGTCCTTTGGGTTCAAAGTTTGTTCATGGGTGCAGACCCACTTCGGCGTTGAGCCAAATCCATGGATTTTCTACCACTGTAATAAAGACATATTAACACATCTCACTGTTAGGTATGTTTCAGTTTTGCTCAGTGGCAGCATCTCTGCTTCTCAGCTTTAGCAATTTAGGATGTAATCCTAATCTCAGTCACTGTTTATGACAGGTTTGTAGGTTTTCCCCATAACTGTGTGGATTTCTCTGGACTCTGCTTAACTCCAACCTCTCCAAAATATGCTGACTGGTTACATTTATCCATCAAGATACATTTAACCCTTATACTTGAAACTTGGGCTAAGGCTGAAACAAGTCCGAGAAGGACCAGTTCAATAACCAGTAAACAGGCAAAAAAAAAGATAAAAACTCATACAGTAGCTCTTCTAGGGTCTGCAATACGATGTGCAAAATCTCTCTGTTCAAAGGGAATGCCAAGTCTCTAATAAGGGATTGTATTCACTTCCCAAAAAAATAGAACAAAATTATTTTCACTCGAGAGAACTTCAATCATTTCAATAATGTCAGTTTGCAAAAGCTACTAGTCTACAAACAGCTCTCACAATCTTAGTGTTCCTTTCACATTAAACTCCTACTGTTTTCCAAGCATACTAAAACTGCTTCAGCTGTTTTCTTGGTTTTACATAAACTCTTCAATAGCATTCTGCTCTGGTGATGTTCTTAATAGAAAACAAACATATATTCTTAAATTTTAGGCCCCGGAGAGCAAATATCCAAAATATGATGCAACAGAGATGCTTGGTGAAGTTACTAAAGTCTAGGCTGTGACAGAAATTTCCAATCTCCTGTGGAACAAAGAAAAGGCAGGGTAGAATGCTTTGTTCAAACAGGTAAAAAAAAAGCAGTTTTATATTTACCCACTGTGGCATGAAGCACATGTCTGCTCCAAAACTTTAAGAGTTCTGTGAAGACTGCTTTGCCCCTTAAATTTGCACTATTTGGGGAGAACCTAAAAACTCAAACATGGCCTCCATGACATCTTTTAGAATCCACTGAAGTACACAGCAAAACAATTTCTCTAGTATAAATACTCAATGCCTTATCCTCCATATTGCAATTCAGTTACATTAGTCTTCCTGGAAACTACAGAAGCACACAGTTGTCGGAGAAAGAAGTGCCTCTCTGAATAAAACTGCAAAAATGTCCAACAAATATAGAGCAAACAGAAAGGTCACACACACAGCCATTGCTGAATTAATCTAGTGGACTGTATCCCCTCAAATACAGACCAGACTTAAGTACAAATCTCCCGCTTCTAAGCGTGAAATCTCACCAGCTGTAGTCTGTATTTGAGGGGATACAGTCCACTTGATTAGTTTAGAAGTGGCCATGTGTGCAACCTTTCTGTTTGCTCTATACTTCCTGGAAACTAAACCAATATTAATCCTTATCTTTCCTAACTTCCAAGTGGAATGAAGCTATGAAATAATTCAGATGGGATAATACTGTAGGACAGCAACAGCTATTTTACCAAGTCACTACACTGCTTTAAGTTTTTACAAAAAAATAAACAATTTGTTTAAAATATGTTGCATTTTAAAGGCTTCAATATTACTCTTACTCAGGTACTCAAGAAATGAAAATAAATTTAGTTTCTTTCAGTAGTCTAGTGATAAAACTATTCCTAAAGAAAATCAAAACAAACTAGGAGTACAAAATAGAGTATCATATACACTGTGCATTATTGTGAAGTCTGTTACAAGTTTAAAAGAAGTGACTCACTACTCCTTTTCGTAGGGCGGCAAACACTGCTGCCCCCAACAGAGTTTCTTATTCTCATTATAAGATTAAACCATTTTGGAGAAAAAGCACAATTTAAAATTTCTCTACAATTTGCAGCAGTCATGGAACCTTAAAGTGAGAATAATAGAGTTTGGGGGAGGTATGGGCTGCTGTGGAGGGAGTGGTATCCCTGGGGAAAACAAATATTTTTAACTTTACGATGTTAACACTACAGGGTAGGCTTTATTATTATCCTCATTCTGTTAACAGATGCACTTCATTACAATGAATAATGCATTTTGGAATAAAACTACACAATGCTGCAATTAATTTTGATGGTTTGTAATTTAGGAATTCAGACTATAACAGGTGAGTTTTGTCATAACATAGGGGAAATCTTAAACTAATCGCCTCTTTCCACAGTATTCAGGATCGTGACTGTATAGTACATCCATCCTTATCGGGAATATGGTATGGTCTGTTGGGTCCCAGCAAATCAATGGACAGGTTCAGTAAAAATCTGTTAAATAAGAAAGATGATAACAGCCCTGGGAGAAGTAGCGATAAGTCCTCAATAGTCTCCCCCACCCCCAAGTGTATGGAGATGTAACTTCTGCATTCACTTACTTAATATAACATCCTCTGCACTAATCCAACCTCGTTAGACATTAGCAATTTTCTCTGAAAAGGACTGTTCATGTACTGGGGCATAATAGACCATTTCAATTTCCTTTTAAGGCTTAGCCAGCAGAGGAGAGGAAGGCAACACTGAATGAGAAATCAGGAAAGAGAGGGGTCTTTTTGTTTTTTTTTTTTTTTTTTTCTTCTTACAAATTTGGTTAGGCATAAAGTAACAGGACAAAGTGGATTGTGAATTATAAAAGTTATCTACTAAAACCAAACACACAAAAACATACTCGGAGGCTCTAAAAAAAATATGCCTAAGCAACAGAGACCTCCAAAGCCGACATCCAAGCAACACCTACCACGAAACAATATCCACGTTGGACATAGTTCACAAAGTCAGTGTGCCACACAGTCACAGCCCTTAAGGCTAAACAGCACACCTAATACATTTGTAATAGGTGACTATTGTCAGACACACGGACGTCCCACTCACCAGGCTGAACAAGGAGAAGGTCACTGTAAGCTGCCTGTTGGGTGCCAGGATCTGCCACATAACACAAGCACTTGGGTCACTCCAAAGCAAGTACAAGTATGACTCCATCATTGTCCATGCTGGTGTGAATTACCTGAGATGTACCTCCCTGGATTACATGAAAAAAAGACATACAGGAGCTCTTTAATCATGTAGCCCAGGCAGGTATGACCCTGACCTTGAGTAGCATCTTACCCTCACCAAGAATGATGCCACAGTATAAAGACAAAATTATCAATTTTAACAATTGCCTTAAGTATTGGCGTCATTCATAGGGGATCCACTGTCTGTCAGCCTGGGATGACATGCTCGACAAGCCACGTTGCTTCGCTATGGACAGCTTGCACCTGTCACCACAGGGTTTTTGAATACTGGCTAAGGCTCTTGCCTCCCCCATAGTGCCTTTTTTAGGCAAGGCTCAAAAGACAAACCCACCCCCATAGACAACACAAAGAAAAAAAAACTAAGGGTAATGCTGCTCAATGCCAGAAGTCTAAAGCTCAAGATGCACGCACTTGAGACTCTCCTCAGTATGGAGAATATAGATATCTGTGCAGTAACAGAAACCTGGTTCAAGGCTCCCGAGAGCACCCCAGCACTACCAGGCTATACTTCATACCATGCTTTCCGGCCCCAAAACTCGGACCGAACCACAAAAGGAGGAGGAGTATCCATATTTATCAAAGATACCCACACCTCCAGGCTAGTGGCACTGCACGAAGCTTCGGAGACCATCCATGTGCAACTAACAGTGGGCAAAACTACCTTTCAGTTTGTAGCCTGCTACAGACCACTCTCCCAAACACAGGAACCTCACTCGGCTTTCCTGAGAACACTGGAGAATATGAAGGTCTCTCCAAACACTATTATATTGGGTGACTTCAACTACCCAAATATCGATTGGGAAAACTACTCAAGCCCAAACACCCTCGCCTAACGGTTCCTAGAATTTATAAACTCAAATGCTATGGAACAACTGGTCACCACTCCCACAAGAGGGGAAAACATACTGGATCTGGTCATCACCAACATGGGGTCTCTATGTCCCACACCAGAGGTATACCCCTCATTGGTAAGATCAGACCATAAACAAATCTCACTGGACATCCATATTCCATCCCCACCCCTAGTCAAGGAAACCACGGTGAACTTCTCAAAAGCAAACTTCACACTTCTCAAAACTGAGGTGAAATCCTTCAAAGCCCCCGGGTCAATGGACAATACGGCCCAAAGTGCAGAATCTTTTAGAAAAGCATGGAGCGTGCTATCCCAAATAAAACCAAGACTCACTCCTGCAAAGGCAGACCACCTGTCTGGTGGACCCCGGCCATAAATAAACTATACAACAGAAGGAGAAAGCTACTACATGACAGAGCAAAATCCCAAAAAGGGAAGGCATCACTGATCAGTACTAGCAAGAAACTAAGATCCCTCATAAAATCTTCTAAAGCCAGCTTTGAAAGAAAAATTGCACAAGACACTAAAGATAATCACAGGGCCTTCTTTAGTTATGTCAGAAACCTGGGAGGCAACTCCCAGATATGCTCTGAGTTAGTGCAAAATGACAAAAAAGTCACTGAACCCACAGACATTGCCAATATCCTGGCAGAAAGGTTCAGTGCAAACTCCCCCCCTTCCCCCCAAAAAGAGCAAATGTCTATCCCAACAGAGTGTAGCCTTCCTGAGATCACAGATGCACAGGTGAGAGCTGCCCTCTCCAAAGCTAAAAACACAGAATCAATGGGACCAGACGGTGTCCCGGGCTGCATCTTGCACGAGCTCCAAGAAGAACTAAACCCTCATATAAAGTCACTGTTCAGTCTCAGCCTTACTATAGGATATGTTTCCAAGGAATGGCGTACAGCAACAGTGGTCCCACTCCACAAAGGTGGTGCCACAGCAGATCCCGGAAACTATCGCCCTATAAGCCTGACTAGCCTGGTCTGCAAAACTATGGAGCGTATCATCATGGAAATCATAAACAAAGACATTGGGAACCTCCAGACACTGGATCCTACCCAATTCGGCTTCGTTAGGGCAGATTTTGCCTCTTGAACCTGGTCGACTTCTTTAAAACAGTTACCAAAGCCAAAGATGAAGGGAAGGTAGTCCACACAGCCTACCTGGACCTCGCAAAGGCCTTTGACACAATACCCCACTCGGGCATCATAAATAAGCTCTCCAGCTTAAATATCAACCCCTATGTCACAAGATGGGTAGCAAACTGGCTCAGGGATAGAACCCACATGGTCAAAATAGCAGGTGCCATGTCAGACTCTAAACCAGTTACAAGTGGAGTCCAACAAGGCTCAGTCCTGGGACCTCTCTTGTTCGGTATATATTTCTCTGAGGTACAGGCTAACACGGGTGGACTATGGCTGACCAAGTACACAGATGACTGCAAACTGGGTGCTATAATTGACTCTCCGACTGACACAAGCATCCTCCAAAAGGGTCTCAGAGATGGATAACTAGGTGCCAGAGCCATGGCCTAAAGCTAAATGCCAAAAAGTGCATAGTCATCACCTTTGGAAAAGACAAAGTGCCCACAAATTACCACACAGGTGGCAAGCCATTAAGTACAGAAGTAATTAGGGACTTGGGGACCCAAGTAGATAGCAATCTCGCCTTTGACAATCACGTTGCCAAAGTGGTTAGAAAGACCTTCTATATAGCCCACCTTATCATGAAAGGGTTAACATCTAGATCAAGAGAGGTCATTGTGCCCCTCTACTCATCACTTATCAGGCCCATAATTGAGTACAATGCCCCATTTAGGATGTACCTTACCAGACACCTTCAGCAACTGGAAAGGCCCCAAAAGTATCTTACCAAGAGGATCAAGGGGCTCAAACAGATGCCCTATGCAATTAGGCTAAAGAAACTTCAGCTCTACTCAGTTGTATACCGCCTACTCAGAGGCGATCTGTGTCTGACGTATAAAGCCATGTCCAACCCAGAATTAATGGACATGCTTCACCTCAGGAAATCTAAATCCCTTAGAGCTACATGCTCCAGGGACTTGAACCTCAGCACAGAAATAAACAGGACATGCTGGAGGGACAGATTCATATCTCAGAGGCTCCCCTCACTCTGGAACAAAATCCCAATCCATGTCAGGCAGAGCCCCTCACTGACCCTCTTCAAGAGAAATCTTGATGAATGGATGGGAAATCATAAGTTTACCCCTGGGATCTCTTCTGTGTTGCTGCTTGACAGAGGTACAGTAAACAAACCTTAAAAGGGCTACCTTCTGTGACCTACTTTACAGAGGCACAGTCAACAAATCTAAACACTCTGGCTACGCTTATAAATGCCCTAGGGCAGATAGCCTAGTATCAACCTATGAACCTATGATCAAAGGTTTGATTTTTGGAGATACTCCACCCTGTCCAAAGAAGATCGTGTTCTTGGAAGTGGCAAACAGAATAGCCCGTCTTCTATTTTACTAACCACCTTTCTAACTGGGAGGAGGTAGGGAAAACTACAACAATGGTTACTTTGTTCTTTTGTACTTAACACATTTTCTGTGTGTATTTGTGTAAAATAACTCAAAAATATACAAACTATTGAAGAAGAAACAGTATACAGTGAAAAAATATCATCAGAACTGCATATTACATACAAGTGAAAATGATAAGATTGCCAACCTTGATTAATCAGCATACAGAATATAAAGAAAAAGTATTTGTGTTGTCAGTAATTCAAATTAGGTAATGTTACAAAATTAAATTTAGAAAAACTAAATAAAATTAAATTTAGTAGCTAGTGTATGCTACAATTTTGGCTAAATACACTCCTTAAGGCTAAGAGTTTGAAACACACCATCTGATACCACCATATACCAGAGCTTTGTGCCAGCTCAAAGTTACAGCAGCTTGCATGAAAGTCCAACGAAACACTGGTCATAAGACTCATTCCAGAGCCACCTCCAGCCCAGATAAATACTGAGAACATTACCACAGACTGTCCACAAGAATGACTTAAAGTGACAAAGGTGAAACAAAGTAAGTTCCAACATGGCAGAAATAACTACTCCCTCAGTCATACAGCAGTCATAATTTTCCTCAGGATGTGCACAAATGACAAACTACAAATGGAATACTAGGCTCAAAGTCTTTACTGTGACCATCAAATGAAGGATACACCACACAAAATGAATCACTAGCTTTAACGTCTTTTCCTTATGAGACACTAATTTTACATATATATATATATATATATATATATATAAATATATAGAGAGAGAGAGAGAGATAATTAAACTAAATCAACGAGGTAGGCAAGAATTAAAAGGAGCACACATTTACTTACATAAAGGTCTACTATTACTTCTACTCTGCCATGCCAGGTTTTTACTGTATATACAAGGCCTAGCATACTTTAACACACATTTTTCATCGTTTGTCTTTAAGTCATTAAATATTTGCTTTACTAAAACTGTTTAAACTGAACATGCATCTGGCTTACTGTATGACTGTTTGTACTACTGGGATGGGGTCTACTTTAGCTATCACAAAGGAAGTTCAGGTTTATCCTTAATCTTGGTGACACACTTCTAAGTTTATTACATCTATATACAATTCTGCATTTTCACAAGTCCCTGTACTCTTGTACTCTGACTAGATCTATTATTTCTTCCCACTGCATGGACATATTTGACTTGAATAGATACCTCTATTCCTTCTTGAATCATTACTAACTGCAGATTTCCATCAATGTTGCCCAAAGATCACATAAATTATCTCAAAACCATTGGGGCATAACATATCAAACCAAATGCCTTCTTACTAAGGGAATTGGCACAGTTACACCTGAAAAAAAGTTCCTAGACTTTATTAATGCCAATTCACTGGAGCAAATTGTAAAGCTACTAACTAGAGGCTCTATTATTCTTGACCTACCTAGTTCCCTACCAATCCAGCCACTGCCTGTAGAACAACCCTGTCATCTCCTCTTCTCTGGTTAAATCTGTTCTCAAATCAATCTTCTCTCTCAGGCCTAGTTATTACAACCCATTATCAAATGAGACAACCTTTACAGACTTCTCCAATGTAAATCTAATACAGCTTGGAAGACCTATGAAAGTCAATCCCTTGCAAATGGACCCAATTGAAAAGGCTGTAGCATTCACCTCTGACTTTTACCAGTACCTGAACAGCTGCATAGAATAATTAGCATCCATCCACCCAAAACACAATGGTAAAATCAGGAATAAGTATCTGATGGAACTCCTTGTATTAGTATTAATAAACTACAACAAAATGAGGAAAATAATGAAATGCTGCAAGAAATGCTCATCTCCGTACCTCAAGGCTACACTGACATATGCCAGCAAGGAACTTGAACACTATTAAAACATGTGAAGCAGATTATAAACTTAACATAAAGAGAAATACAAAATCTTTCTTCAGTTATGTCAGAAAATTAAAGAATAATGTTCAAATATCTACTGAATTCACCCATATCACTCATTCTGACCCCATGGACATGGCCAATATAGTAGCAGGGTTTAATTTTCTGGAATCACCTTGGAACAAGTCTTAGAATACCTGTCAAAAGCAAAAAATAATACTTTTATTGGACCCAGCAACATACCAGACTGCATTCTCATCAGTGCCAAGTATGCACTGACTGAGCTTTTACCTTCTACTTAACCTGTTCAACTTCTGCCTAACAAAAGGATTTGTTTCCAATGCCCATAGAACAGCCACTGTGACTCCCATACACAAGGGTGTCTCCTCTACAGGCTTACCAGTCTTATATACAAAGCCATGGAACATATCACAGCAGAACTCATTTCTGCAGACAGATCTAGATTCCAATCAATTTGGTTTTGCAAAGGGCAGGTCCTGCCTGCTCAGCCTTGTAAGCTTTTTAGAAAGGTTACAGAGGGTGTAGATAGTGGCGACTCAAAGCACACTGCTAATCTTGACTTGGCAAAGGCTTCTGATACTACCCACCATGCTGATATTATTGAAAAACTAGACAAATAATATAAACCACTGTTTTGTGCTCTGTATTACAAATTGGCTATACAGCATGCCAGGTTGTAAAAGTTGAAAGTATAGTCTCTGAATGTACAACTGTACCACATCATGTGCCACAAGGATCCATGATAGGCCCTCTCCTGTTGGGTATTTATTTTGCACACATCCAAGCCAACATTCCTAAATGTAGTTGACCACATTTGCTGACAAATGCAAGTGATGCACTTTTCTCTGCTCATCCACAAATACTAAACAGCTCCAGCAAAGGATGGAATACGCACGCACATAGTGTACTGAAAATGGTTTCAAGTTAAATGCAAAAGTGCAGAGTTGTAGCATTCAGCAATAAGCCCCTCCCACCTTATATGTTATTGATGGCATTCCTCTTCAAACAGGGACATAAGAGTCATAAAAGACCTGGATGCTTACATGGATAACTCTCTTTCATTGATTTATCATTTTTCAACCATAGTCAGGAAATCCTTTTATCTGGCCTAGTTAAATACCAAGGTAATATCTTCTAGGTTCAAAGAAGTCATCTACCCCATCTTCCCTAATCAGACCTATCATCATATACAATGCCCTCTGTTATCTACACGTCCAAGCTAAAAAATTAAAAATTATTAAATCCTTCAACAATCACAAAGGATTAGCATGACTTTCCTTATACTCAGTAGCCTTCTGGCTGGCTCTGAGGTGACATGTGTCTAGCTTTTTGAGCGAAGAAACACTGAGCCTATCTGAACTCCTATTTATTTGCAAAATCAAAGCCTCTACAAGCTCCCTCATTAGAGCTCTAAATCTGCAATAAAATGTAAGTAAGACTCACTGAAGGGATAGTTTCCTAAAACAATGTATTCCTAGCTTATGGAATAAGTTGCTAATACAGGTCAAAGAAATTACTGCTTTGGCTTGGTCTTGATGACTGGATGGTTAGACATTTTACACCAAGCTTTTAATGCAAGACCATGCTCGATTTGGAAGGCAAGCAGTATTAAGTGCTTGGTAAGGGTGACAACAACTTTAAGTTTGTCTACTTTTAAGATGTGCATAGCCAGGCATCTTATGGTCTCCGTGTTCTCTTGCTTAGTATTATTCCTATGTTCCTAACATATTCTCACAAATGAGGGCCATTCTATTCCCAAGGTGCAGCAACCAGCAAACCAAATTAAGGAAGTGTAGGGGCATAAAGCCTCCTACAAGGGAGCATTGGTCACTTTATACCATCTAAAATTTGCAGCTGGAATTACATTTCAAATTCTATTTTTCAAATTCGGTGGAATTCAAAATTATGCCATTTGCACCCATATAAGATTCATGTGAAAACATATTAATGAAATGTATTTCAAGATATAAAAACAGAAGCCATGAAAAACTTGAGCAGCATGGAAAATATACTGTACAAAGTACTATGGTGCAAAACTTGTTTAAAAGCAGCACATATGTGGAAATGCACTTATTCTAAGGGATTTAAAAAAGTTAAGATAAACATTACCCTTGTTCCAGTCTTCAAAGTAATTTAGCCTGATTTGTTAAAATATGTGTTTGATGCACCACTCCCTCATCAAGTCAATTCTAAAGCTGCTAAGATACTTACATATGTACTGAATTTGGTCTTAATGAGTCCAGGTGCAACACAGTTCACACGAATATTCATGGGACCAAACTCAGAAGCCAGGACCTTGGTCAATCCTAGAAGGGCAGTCTTGCTTACACAATATGGACCAATACCCTAAAAGACACATCCTTGTAAATAGAGTCATAATGTAAGACTAAGTACAAAAAAAAAAGTTTCACAGAGATCAGTTTGAATCATAGAAAAGGTACTTACCAGTGTGGGACTGTAACCAGCAATAGAGGATATTAACACAATGGATCCACCACTAAAAATAGCACAATAAAAAGAAAATAAAATTATTCACAAGAATTAAAGATGAGTAGGACATTCACATAATGCACTCTAATGGGACTATTAATGGCAAGGTTAAGGAAAAAAAGGCACCAAACAAGCATTTGTCAGTGTCAAAACAATGACAGAACACAGCAAGAATGAGAGAAGACAAAGTAACTTGAGGCAGCAGAAAATACAAGTAAAATATCCTGATTTTTCCTCTCCCCCCTTCCTCTCCTTCCCTCCCTTATTCTTTTTTTTCCAATATCATGATTTTTGTGTCTCTCACTGTACTTCTGAGTGTGTGTGTCTATGTATTTGTTACTGTTCATAACTGAAAGATGGACTTTGAAAGCAAGTTTCAAGGAATACACTAATCAGCAAAAAACACTACATACTTATAACTTTGAAAACACAGTTATGGAATAAAGGCACAGCCACTCTGATAAGGACATTGCTGGGCTGTAAGTTCGTTCAGTAGATAAGGTATTTATGTAGTGCTCTTGTGGTGGTACATAACCTGCTGCAACTTCTACACCTTTTTTAAAGAAGAAACATCTTTATTAAATTATCACATATGACCCAGGCAATCATACATTTATATAAATCAAAACAAACCATATTAACAATTTTAGATGCAAACATTATATATCACTTATAATCTATCCAGTCACTGTCAAACATTACAAGGTTCATTCAAATCCTGCCTTCTTTTTAAACATCATTCCTCCTCTGCATGTATTGTTTCCACAGCTCCCATTTTTCCTATGTAATTTGCTCCTTCCGTTTTCTAAACATCCCAATTCCTGTTGTTTTACCTCTGTTACTATATTCACTACTTTTAGTAAAGTTGGCTTAGACTTTGATTTCCATTTTCTAGTCATTTTTTTGGCAGCCACCATAATTAGACTCTGCAAGACCTTACTATATCTAGGCAATTCCGATTCTGTATCATAGCTCAAAAAATCATTCCTTTAGTTGCACCAATTTGCTCACCCAGCATCTCTGACAAAACAGTCTGCCAGCTCATTACACTCACAGAAAATGTTCTATGTTCCCAATTACCTCTTTCTTCCTCATCACACCTCCAAAATTTGCTAACTACCAAAGGAAAAATTATTTGGAGTCTACTTGGGGTATAAAATTACCTATGTAAACACTTCCAAGCAAAGATTCTATATCTTCTAGACTGTTGCATATTTGAGAGGGGTACATATACCCCCACTGGAAGAATCGGTCTCCCTTCCCAATTCTTTCTAACCTCCTCTGATGGATCCTTATAGTTTTCATGCAATATTTTGTATGCTGTACTAATTATTCTTTTTTTAACAGCAGCTTCTGTTCTAGATTCTACTAAAAACTCTTTACTTTTCCATTATTGGGGCAACAGTTCTAAAGCGCTAGGCTGCACATGCAATGATTGCACAGCTGTTAGCCCTGAAGCAGTTGCTAAAGAAAGAAAGAAGTGTTACAACTACTATTGTGCCTGGATTGTGGCTGAAAAGGTCCAGGGACTTACCCAGCTGACCACTTAAACAAGCAGATAGGATAGATAGATAAATAAAAATAAATCAATAAAACCAGGAGTAATAACAGTTTAACAGCATTTGAATATTATTGTGTCACACTCAGTTGTAAATCAATCAGCCTTGCTCTCTCTCTCTCTCTCTCTCTCTATTGTGTGAGAGGCAGTTAGTGTGACACTACAGAGGATATCTAACTTGGCAGTTTACCACAAAAGATTACGACTATGACTCTGGTTTGAATCCTGTTGTGTAACACCCATGATGATTAGGTTCATTTAGCCAGGCACCACGGAAGAACTCCCAATGCATGAAGCTGTCTCTGGTACTTTTGTTGCTCTATGTAGACTGACGAAACACAGACCTAGTAGGTAACATTCTGTATGCTCTGCTAAGAGAATTCAGCACAGAACCTGCCAAATGCAAAGTTCTTCTTCCACAAGGATCACGGCAAACTGCAGCAAACTGAATGAGCAAACACACTCAGGATCTTTTATTTTTTTCAGTGGCACTCCCCTTGCACACCATGTAGGGGACTTTACCTTCCACTTCCTTACTTAAGTATATTAACTTTATGGTCACTTAACTAATGGGAAAAGAGAAACAAAATGGTAGGCGCACAAACTCCTGACAGCATGAGGCCCTGAGCCATGAATTTTTCCTGCGACAGAGAAAAGCTTGTATTTAGGTGAGTTGTTGGAATGCCAATGGCATACCAAAGCTCCTGCTGAAGGTATCAGGGGTGTTGGCCGAAGTCTACATTTTGTACTTAAATCGGTACTTTCCCACTTCAGGGCTGACAGCTGTGTGATCATTGTATGCTAGCGCCTTGGAACTGTTGCCCTGATAACGGAAAAGTACCAAAAACTCTATCAGTGTTGGTCTTTCATTTAGGATTCCCTATTTCTTTCTATTTGTCTATATTCTGATATCAGTCATAGATAGGGAAGGTAATCTGTAGCTTGCAGCCCAAATAAATTCCTAGGCTCTTCCCATTCTATTACCTTTCCCTCTCTAATTATTTGTTCCCAATACCTTGGTTCTTTGCAAGTTGTCTCCAGTAAATTCCAGATCCCTATTGCCTATTGTCTGTATCCCTAACTGCAGTCATCCCCTATCAGCAGAACCTCCTTTCTCAATTCCCATTTTGGCTTACTTCTTAGAATACTTTCTGCTACTTTATTAATATAATATTCTGTATGGTAAAGGTTACTCTCCTTAAGGATTTGCATCCAAAATCCCAGTCTCTCCTTTTTTCTTGAGTTTCCTTGTTTCATGATTATCCCTTTCCACTTTGAATTATAGGTTTCTGCTTGTGTTATGTATAGGAGCTTTAACTGTGTAGCTCTGAAATACGGCTTCAAACTGGGTAATCCCAAACTGCCCTGTTCAATTGGAACAATCACTTTATCCCACTCTTGCCACCTTCCCCTCCCAGATAAAATCCACAACTTCTCCTCGGGTTGATGCCTGACCTGTGCATAAATCTAAAGGAACTACAACATTTTTACTGCTTGTATCTTTCTATCCATACCCATTATCCATATAACAGAGCTTCCAATTTCTCAGTGTTTGTATTATCTTTTGCTTAGTCTCTTCTCACATATCCTTATCTACCACACCAGACTCTTTTTTTAATCCATACTTCTACAAGTACTTCATTTTATCATGTCTCCATAAATATAGATATTGCTGAACCAATGTGTGTGTGTGCATAATTTACAACTATTGCCTTTGTTTTATCTTCATTAATTCTGCATCCTGAAAAAATCTGAAACTGCCTCAAAATATTCCACAACCCTAAAATATCTTTTTCTGGTTTTATCAGGTACAAAATTAAATTATCTGCAAACAGAACCAGCTTTTCTTGACTACTATACCAATTATATCCTTGAATTTCATATTCCCTTATTTTTCTTTGCCAATGGTTCTAAATATAGTGCAAACAACAAAGGGGACACCCCTGCCTGGCTCCTCTGCTCAAACAGAAATCATCAGAGAGAAACACACTCACTTAAATTTTCACCTCTTATCCCTCATATATTCTTCTAATCAACTTTACAATTTTATCTGGGAATGCAAATGCTTCCATTGTTCTACTCCTAAATTTCCAGCTTACTCTGTCAAATGCTTTCCCTGCATCAAGACCCACCAAAAACAGTGGTATTTTCTTACATTCAGCTTCCTTCTTGATCATCGATGTTCTGTTAATGTTATCAAATGTGTGCCTCCCCTCCACAAAACCACATTGATATCCATCAATTTTGGCATCATCCTTGCCATTCTTTTATCCATTATAGACAAACACTTTATAATCATGGTTTACGATTGAAGTGGGCCTATATGAAGCTGGACCTGATGGGTCTTTACCCTCTTTAGGTATTACAGCCACCACTGCTCTCCTCCAAGATGTCAGCGCCTCTCCTCCTCCTCTTCCCAAAACAATGTCAAACAAAACCCTCCAGATCCCCATCAGCTCCCTCTCTCACAGCCTCCAAACTTCCACAGGAATACAATGCATTACTGGGGACTTTCCTGTAGATTGGTTATACATCACCACTTTTATCTCATCTCCTCCTATCCTGTTAGTAATTGAGCCTTATCTACCTCTAACCTTGGCATACTTAGTTCTTCCATAAACATTTCTTATTTGTACTTTTTCTTGATCTCCATATTTCTTTGCTTTATACAGACTTTCATATAATTTCTAAAATATTTCTAGTACCTGTACAGGGTCTCTTGTTATCTTCCTTGTTATAAGCTCCCTAAGCTTGTTGACAACCTTTTCTATTTTCTGTTGCCAGAGTCGTTGCACCAAAAGTTTTTGTGCTCTGGTTCTATTATGAAAAAGCAGTTGCCTTACAGCATCTAAATTCATGCATGTTATTGAGGTAATCCTTTATTTTTTGCTTAGCATTCTGCAACTGCTCCTCTTCTTATGAGAGATTCCCCCCTATTCTGCGACACTTTGTCAGTCCCTCTAAATAATTGTCTTAACTATATTGCTCTATTTTCACCTTATTTTTCAAATCCACTTCAATTTTATCCCACTTCCTAGCTATATTTTCAGAAGAAATGTCCATCTTCTCTAATAACTCCCGACTAATTTTCACTATTCATTCCTTAAATGCCTCTCTTTTCAACAGATAGGTGGGAAAGCACCAGTGTCTTGTTTAAATTTTATTATCCTGCATTTTTATTTTAGTTATTAGCACATGATCTGACAGTTATTGGATGCATGTCAATACTTTCAATTAAGTGCAAATGCTCCTGTGAAATGTAAGCTCCATCTATCAGAGCTCAGTTTTTTTGTATCTTGGGGAATAAATAGGCAAATTCACTCCAAACTCCTACTACTGAATTCGCATCTTCTAGGTCAAATATTTTCATAAATGTCTTCAAAAATCTACCCTCCTTTGTTATATTTTCCCTTCTGGGCCCCCCAGACACATCTTCACTGCTATAAATCAAATTCCAGTCCCCACCTATAAGTAGTGTCCCCTGTTGAAGACTATTTCTCCCAGAAATGTCTTAAGCTCAATTACAGCAGTTCTTGGTGAAATATAAACACATGCCAGTGTAATCCTCCTCCTTTGCCAATAGCCCTTTAGTACTACAAATCTACCTTTATTACCTTTTTTATCCTCTTCTATCACTGCTGGAGCTCCTATTGCAATTAATATACAAGCACTCGTCTTTTCCTTTTCCCCTGTGTATTCCACTGAATAATCATCCTGAAAACCTCTATCAAATCCACGTTCATTTCTTTCAAAATGTGTTTCCTGTAGCAGAGCTATTTGCATTAGACATTTTTAATATATTTCACTACTCTTTTTTTGTATACATTTGTGAGACCATTAAAAATAATACAGAAAGCATCACTGTGTTAAAAATAAAAGGTGGGACTAATGATTTAACAGCTTTTTTGTGAAGTATCTAGTTCCAGCCTTTGTGTTACATGCACACACCAATTTGACAGGTTGATCTTTTATACAAGTTGTTTCTTGTCAAATCCATTTGAGCCTCTGTCATATCTTTTCAAAACTTTTTATTTTACTGAAACCCCTTGAACAAAAAAAAGTACACCCTCAAACCCTTAAAACCTAGTAACTTAATATTAACACACAAAACTATGTACATTTTCAAATACTAAAGTTTTACCCTCTTAAGAGGAACAGTTGTCCCAAATGGACAGCCACACACTCAAAGACGTGGGTTAACCTAAAAGGAAGTTTATCCATGCTAAGACTCCTATGCTACTATTAACTGCTGTCTGGTTTGATCTTATCTTTATTGCTTTCCCAGAATGAAAAAAAATACTTGAATGCTTTCAGAGTATATCACCTCCTAGCCATTGAAAGAAAGCATTCTGGTTGTACTGCTCTTAATCAGGATGGTCTCCATGGAGTATTTATTTGCTAGAGGAAAGATTTATTATATTCTATGTTCTTTTTTATTTACTTGCTTTCTCTTAACTTACTAGACAAAGCCAAGGGCCTTAATCCAGTCATTCCCATATGCACAAATGAGAAAAAGTACATCATTTTTTCTTGCATCATACTCTTTTGACCAGATTTTTTTTACATTGTAGCGGCTACATTTGTTAAAACTGAACAAGGAGAAAGAAAAAAAGAAGGGAAAAACAGGGATACATGCTTACTTTAGTATCCCCATTACACTTGAAAATAACTGCAACAATTTTACTTTATAGCATGCAGATTATATCATGCACTATAAAAATATTGTTGTCATTAAAATTTTGTTTTACTTAAGTTAGCTCTCTCGTCTAAGTATTTCTCCAAACATTAACGACATGAAGTAGGACATATACTTTACAGTCCCCTACAAGTCTAACACTATCAAAAAAGTCCAGTATTTCCAGATGTTCTTGTTTTGTCATGTTTCACAAACATAATTAATGACTTGTAATTCCAAATTTGTCAATTTTTAAGTTGCTGGTTTTAGTCCTGTTTATTTCCATCTCCCAAATTCAGTATTGATTCATTTCCAACATACTCTTGGATGTTCTAGTTGGCTCATGATATTTTCGGTCTCTCAAGCATTTGCAATTAAAACACTGGAAAAGGTTTCACTGGCATAGTCTGTGGGGTCTTTATTACCAGAAAAAAGGCAGAATCTCCTAATGTTTCACACCTCACTTTTTGTTGGACAAACTTTTATATATTTCCTCTTTAACATGTTCTACTTCAAAAAATGTTTGTCCTTCAAGAAAAGCATATTCTGAAGATAACTGGGCATCATCCCTGCTTCTTGATATTCCTAAATTAGTGGAATAAATTTACTCTTCTGCCTATAGTGAGTAATAATTTTCCACAAACGCTCTACTGTCTCCCACTTGTAATACTTAGTCCTTCTGTTTGTAGGATTGCATTTTTATTATTAAAGTTCTAGGTTGCGTTCTCATAGCCAGGTTGGAGCATACACACAATGTGTCCTTTCAATTAACAACTCCTGCTGTGGAATACCAGTCCACTTACTTATTTGTATGCGCATTACTTTTATGAGAGCACAGTCAGTTCCTTCCAACTTTTCTTTTACAGCAGAAAATCTCTGGTTTTCCTTACATGCTCTGTTGTCTAATTCTATTTTTTTAACATCTCTTCTTGAGCAGTCTCATATTCAGCCAACTTTTTCTTCATTTTTGACCTCTGATTTTTGCAGCTTTATCACCTCATCTGAATATCTGTTTACAGCTTCTACCATTTATTCCAGCCTTTTGCTGTTTGAGTTGACATAATCAGTGTTTCATTTATTTTAATCAGTTCTGACTACATTTGACTTATTTTTTTCCTCTAGGTTACTGCATGTCATGTCTTGAACTAAAGCTAGATCTTGAACCACTTGTTGCTTAACAGCTGCAAAATTCTTCCTAGTCAGTGTTTTTTCCTCACCTTTTATGATCAATTTTCTTCTGTGTCCTCTCTATTTCTTTTTTGCTGGCATCCAGGCAGTGCACTTGCTAGCCAGTTACTGAAATTTATTGAAAAAGATGAGTTCACTGGCTCTCTCTTCTGAGTTTCTGATTTCACACTGGAAGAGCTGAAATTGAGCTGTTACTCAATGTGCAGCCATCTTGGAAGACTGCAATTGATGCACCTTTGAGATGGTTTCTTTGTTAAGACTACAAAAGTGAAGAGTCAGAATAAATTATACAAGTAAAAATTTTAATGCTCAACAAGGAGTACAGGAGCCTTGTGGGGAGGCACTTTTTGGTAATGCCCTTCCTTTCTTCCTTTCTATCCCTCTTATACACAAACACACCCATTTGTTCTTCAAATAAATGTGTACCTAGACAGACATAGAAACCAGTATGTTACTCAAATTCATTAAAAACTTAAAAAGTAAAACTCACATATGGAATAGAAGGCTAGAGAAAGGGCAACCTCATAAGATAACCATTAACAGTTCTCAGATTATTGCAAAAACCACCAAAGGAAGATAGAAATACGTCAGTAATACCACGAAAGAAAAACTCCACTGCACTTCTGGATAATAATTTAATCCACTCGTAAAAAACAAACAATTCTTCTTTCTCCACAATTTTCTTTAGCGCCTCGGCAAACTTGCCTTTACAGAGTAAAAACTCCACAACACTGAATACTCACTTTAAATACATTTCAAAAATTTAAGAAGACAAACTACAGCAGTAAAAAATGTGTTTAAAAAACATCTATACAATTATTAACTATATCCAATACTGTTGCTTTTAAATTGTCAGGTTTACTATTATGATACTTATAAAAACCTACAACACAGCGTTCTTTAGTTTCTCCAATGTTTTCAGATTATTACCAACCATCAGGATTTACTGGAGTTGCTTTTCAAAATGTAAATGGTTGGGGGCAGTCAGAAATAAAACTGAATCCAAAAGGTGAACCTCCATGAAAACAAATATAAACCAATAAAAACTAAAAACAATTAAGTGTGTTTGAGCAGCAAATAGCAAATAAATTGCTTCAACAGCACATGTGAAACATAAATCGTCTTCTGAATAGACCCACTGTAATCCAAGAATGAATCTTAAATAAAGTCCAATGTAGTAGGTACAAAAAGACACCAACTATTGTTACATTCCCATGCAAACAGAATACAAGTCTACCAACAATCAAAGGAAATCCACCAACAAATGATCCAAATTCCATTGTTATTTTATTTTTTTGTGTTATTAATAATAAAGTGAAACATGAGAACAGGTTTAGTGCTTTTGTCCTAACAAAACATTTGGACTTCTTCAGTAATATGTTTTATTTATTTATAAGTTTTGTTGCAGTACATTGTTTTAAAGTGCTTTTAGGAGTTTTTATTATACAGTGATAAAGTGCTTTGCAAAATATCATTTGGCCACTTATATACATATTCACATATACTGTTGTATTTTTATTTTTGTATTAATTAATCTATGCAGTTTATGCACATTGTTTAATGTATCTTTAAGAAACAACAGGCCATGAAATGATTATTTAATTACATCTCATTAACCATAAGGTATAAAAAGGGATGACAGCTAAACGATAGCAGGTTCTGAAGAAGTCCAAATATCTTGTTAGGATGAAAGCGCTAAACCTGCTCTCATGTTTTACTTTATTTTTTGGTGGTTTTAATAATAAAGTTCTGTTTTAATAGACTTTGGATCATTCGTTAGATTTCCTTTCATCGGTGTTGGATTTATAACATATTCTGATGCATGGAAATGTAAAAGCAGCAGGTGTCTTTTTGTGGCTACTACACTGGACTTGATTTAAGATTCAGTCTTGGATTACAGTGCATCTATTCAGAAGACTATTTCTGTTTCGTATGTACTGCTGAAGCAATTTGTTTGCTATTTTTTATTTATTTATTTATTTTTTTTAACAGTCAGAAATACAGAACTAATTCACACACAGTTTAAACATTTGTGTGAACACTGCAGTAGACTGAAGTCTGTACAGATTCACAGTCTGTACTGCATCTTGTTTACCTACTGAGACATGGACTTTCCTAGTAAACAATTTAAGTAAAAGATAAATTTCCACGTGTGTATTTTTTCATGCAATATTAATAGTTTCCCCTAATAAAATTATATCACTACTTGGCTCAGCATTTATTAGCACACATGTTCACCAAATGAAAAATATAGGAAGAACAGGTAGCACTACCTCACATTTTTGGCTGAAACATTTTTTACCAGTACTGCAGAACTGTCACAATAAAATATATAGGACAACTGAATTTTGTTGACTCTATTTGGTCGTCTATTTAGCCAACAAACTTTGGAAGACTAAACAGGTGGTCGACAAGTATGTGAAACTGCACAATTTTTGGGGTAGGGAAATGTGCAGTCTAACAGTTGATATATACAATTAACAGGGGGTGTTGACATTTGCAAAGTCGATGCTTTCTCTTTATGAATGTCTGTGTTTGGATGTTTCGATAATATTCAGCACACACACAAAAACATATATATATATATATATATGTGGTCATAGGTAGGTACTAGGCTACTGACCCTAGGGCCTATATAAGCTTAGCCAAAGGTACCCTGGCTTTCGCCACCCAAGAAAATTATTTTCCTGTGCCACTGTCGAGCAGAGCCACAGAAGTGATCCCCGGGGTGAATTTCCTATTCCCCATCTGATCATCAAGATTCTTCTTGAACAGTGCTAACGAGGAGCTTTGTTTGATATAGATAGGTAGTTTGTTCCAGAGTATGGGAAGTCTCTGGGACAGGAATCTATTCCTCCAGCATGTTCTGTTTATTGTGGTGACAAGGTTTAGGTCCCTAGAGCGTGTAGCTCATATGGATTGGGATTTCTTTAAGTGGAGCATGTCTAAAAGCTCTGGGTTTGACATAGCTTTGTGTTAGGCAGAGATCGCCTCCGAGTAGTTGATATGCAACGGAGTAAAGCTGCAGTTTTTTGAGACGGTCTGCATAGGGCATCTCTTTGAGGCCGGTAATCCTCTTTGTGAGGTATTTCTGTGGCCTTTCCAGTTGTTGTAGATGTCTTGTGAGGTACATACCAAAAGGGGCATTGTACTCTATAATGGGTCTAATGAGTGACTAGTAGAGGGGAACAATGACCTCTTTTTCCTGGATGAGAAACCTTTTGTGATGAGGTGTGCCACATAGAAGTTTTTCTCGACTACTGTGGCGATGTGATTATCAAAGGAGAGACTACTGCCCACCTGTGTCCCAAGGTCTCATCACACTTTCAAGTATATATATATATATATATATATATATATATATATATATATATATACACAACACATTTTTTCCCCAACAGAAATTTGTTTCAAGGTGAAGTATTTACAAACAAATGAATCTGCAATGTTTCAGCAAGGTGAACTATCTAAAAGTTACTTTACAGAAAGTAACTTGACTGCAGTGAGCTGCTAACAGGGAAGTGAAAGAGTGTGCACTTTGTTTCCCCCTTTTACTATAGGCTGAAGCCTCAAATGTATGAAAAAAAAAACACACCCGAAGGAATTCAGACAGGGTAACGATCACTCGTAGCATGGAAGGATAAGCAAAATTTCACCACTGATGAGTCTGTACGACACCCATGTAGTGGGGCAGGGCTTTTAGTCTGCCTCAGTAGCTAACAGTGCTGAGAAACAAGACCTTTTTAGAGAGAAAACACTTAAGGTCTCTCAAGGTGCATCATTTCCAGTGATGGGCCTAATAAGTATGAAAAAAAGTGGAACTGTAGCTTTTTTGGACCGTGATGAGATATCATGAAGGAGACTTTGTGCAAAGTAGGATGATTTTTAACCATCAGAGGGATGTGGTGCTCAAAGGACAGTCTGTTAACATATGTATCCAAGTCCTCGATGGCTATATCAAATTTAAGAGTAATGTTATATATATGCAAAGCAGCAGTTGCACTAGTTTTGCCAAAGGAAACTAAGCTGCATTTCTGATGTAGAGGGTAAGCCCCTGATTAATGTACCAAACATTTATTTGGTCCAGCCTTTGATGCAGAATGAGTATTAGAATGGAATTTTGTAACTACCTCCAGTTTGTAGTCATCACTAAAATTGGTTAGCTACAGTCCCCTTTTATGTCTCAGAAATGCATTACAAACAGGAGGTGGATGAGGACAGAGTCCTGTGGGACACCAGTGGTGACATTTTCCTGTTAAAAGTAAATAAACCTGATCTAAATGGTATGGCTTCTCTTAGCCAATTATCAATTCAGCAAACTATTTATGGGCTAATGCTGAGTCAGGGAAATGTGTCAATCCCAGCATGGGTAATACAGTGTGGACCATATGCCCCTTATCCATGGTCACAGCAACACTTCCACAGTGCTCAGTCAAGATGAGCAGGCATTAATTTCCTTTGACTAAGATGAACTGGTATATATCCAGGGATACAAGGTCATAAATATTATTGCTCATCAGTTCAGCTGCAATATGTTCCATAGCTTTGCAAATACTAGTTAGAATAGGCCTTTGAATCCAAGGGTCAGAATGGGGACCTCTTATCTAATAGCAGCACAACTTCCATTCTCCACACCTTGGGGACACATCCAGTGGACAAAGTCAGCCTGAAGAGTTGATGACCGGGGTTTTGCTAGACAGATCTTTACACCTCTTAGTGGACATCCAGGCATATTGTGAGGACCCTTGAAAATAGTGTTTGTAACTTTGGAAACTGCCACAAGGACTTGGTCCAAATTGATTCAAGAAGGGAGGAATGTAAGGGGGAAGAGACAGAAGAGTGGCTGGAGTGAAGGAGGAAGAGAGTTTGCTTGCAAGAATATTAGCAGTGCTCTTGGGAGTCAATGAAGGAGGTACTATTGGAGAGAAGTTCAATACAGAATTGAATTAATGTATTTATTTATTGGACATTTTGCTAATGTGGCAAGTTCCACCATAATGGTTTAGTTTTAAACTTGCTATTCCACTTATGCCAGACTGCTATGGATACCTCAATGCATTTCTAAAGCCAAGGGTAGTGCCAGGCTAAAAAAAAAAAAAAAAAAAAGGAAATTGTGAAGCCAGGCATAATGCCAAGACAAATGAAATTGTTAAAGTGTAATGGACTATTTTTTTGTATAATTTTATGTTCTTCTGTATTGTGCTGCTCTCATGGCTAGACATTGGTACTCTTTCTCTCTTTCTCTCTCTCTCTCTCTGAATATCAAAACTGGGAATGTCTTTGAAATGGGTTGAATTTTAAAATGTGCTGGCTCCTCATTAAAGCAACAAAGAAATATGAAAGACCAGTGCAATGTACTTGCTACAGAAACTTATTACCAAGACTGGGAGGATTCAAGGAAAGCAGGTGTGAATGTACATTGACTATGGTAACAGTAAAAGAAATGCTTTTACTATTTTTTTAGCAATAGGATGATAATGTCATGGAAACTGGGGTCTAGAGAAAACACACATTATATACTTTTATATGAAGAGACGTTAAGAAAGATGAGGTGTTGATGAGGGTGCCTTGTGTAGAACCATCTCTAAGTAAGTGTTGGTCATTAAATTTATCTAGGGTTAGTATTTTTGTAGAAAGCTACTGAGAGAACTGATATGCACAGTCTGTTATTATTGCCTTTTATTTTACCTCCCTATGTATGCCAACCTCATGTTTTTTTTTTTTTTTTTTACTTTAATAAAAGGAGAGCAAATGCAGTAAGTTCAGTTATTAATTTTTAAGCTCTTGGAGTAGGCACTGTATGGTTGCATACCGTGTATATGAAGGGTAATCACTATACTGTGGGATAGAAAGCTGTACAGCACCCATCTCTCATCAGACTACTTAAGGCCGATCTTCCAGCGAAAGAAATATTAGTGTATTTCACATATGGCTTGGTTTCAGAGTAGCAAGTAATTAAAAGTCTTTGTGCATGGAAGAAAGCTGTAGAAAATTCCGCCACCCTTCTCTGGCAATTTGCATGTGTATAAATAATACTTTATCTGAAAGTCAGTTACAGTATATAAAGGGGAGGCTGGAAGGCACTGGCTCAAGGAGAGAATATTGAAAGACTCATCTGTAAATAGCTTGTATGCAGTCCAACCTGGGTGTGGAGATAGGGAGCCCATACGTAGGACAGCAATGCATATTCCCTTTATGCCCTTGGAACCATACAGAACTTTGCAAATTAGTTATTGAAAGAGGCTTTTGTATGCTCTCTTGTTAATACATCACCCTTGGTTGTCGGTGGTATGATTCAATCCCCCATCAGTGGATGGTATCTTGTCACCTGTCTGTCATATTTAGGGGAAGAGGCTATAGCTCACATTCACATCTACTGACAGGGGCACCAGTTCAACTCCATGTTTGGCATCCAGTGGCGAAAATATTAGAATTGAAGTTAGTCAACCTAAAACAGCTTCGTTACCGAAAGTGAGTATTAATACTCAAAAGCCAGAAGGTAAGATATTCAGATATCTGCTTGTGCAAGGCAGTTATTTTATTTTTTTAGCCAACTGAGTTTATGAACACACAGACAAAATGAGTTCTATTTACAAGTATGCTGAAATGTCAGTAGCCCAGCAGGTAAAGCAATGTTAAGCCAGGGGAATCCAGCACAATACTATGTCCAGAGAAGAGATGGTGGTTGCTTTGTGAAAAATGCAGCATGGATAGACTATGCAGGAGACTGAACAAGGACAGTCAGTTCCATCTCAACAGGACTTTACAGCCTAGATGGAACTGCACAGACTGGCACGGGAAATTATATCCATGTAACTTGAGACAGCTGAGCAAATATAGCAATTTGAGGCAGAAGAGAGAGAGAGAGAGAAAAGGAATCCCATCAAAAAAGGAAATGATCTTCCTATAACACAGGCACGTACCTTTTTTTTGGGGGGGGGGGGTCACCAAGAGGAAGCCCAAGTCAGCACAAAAGTTTTCCTCAGTATAATGAAAGAAATTACCTGGACTGTTTTACAAGGGCCTGTGAAAGAGTATATATTTGGTACCTGAGCTTAACAGAGAAAAAGGCGACACTACGACCAAGTACAGCACAGAAATCAGAACTTACTTTCACAGATGCATGAATGGATGTAGGATAGTCACCTATGAAATGCTTGCAGACTTTTTGGTCAGGGATCAACCTCTTAGCACTATGCCTGAAGACATGAGAATATGCATGGAAGACCAGGAGCATAACACTTTTGAAGAGAAAAGGCAACCTTTAAATAGACAGCAAGCTGCCGCTGCATAGAACAGTGAAATCCAGCACTGCAAATGGGTACAGGAACTCAAGGGACAGCCTAAGACATCCCAGCAGGTTACACAGGACAAGGGGGAAGTCATGGGATCAGTTACATACCCAGGTTTTGGGTTTAGATTTCTAAGGGCATGAAGATATAGCAGATAGAATAACAAAGATCTCAGGACACATTAAGCGGGACTAGCACTATGACAGTAATGGGTTGTTTAGAGACAACAGTTGTACGCAACTGTCACAAGAGACTGTATCCTATCCTGGTAGTAGGGAAGCAGACCATTGCTAAAGTGAACACTGTCTTAGCATGACCACAGTCACACTTGCAGTGGCCAGACTGGAATACTACTTGCCTAAAGAGTCCAGTTAAGTTACAGCCTTAGGTGGGAAATCTTTTTAGCTACGTTTAAGTCAGAGTATATCTGGACTTAAAGAGGAGCAAAGTTGCAAGCAGACTGCTGTCCCTAATACAGAATGACTGACAGAGTATCTTGTGTACAAGCGGTTACATAAAGCCAGGAATGGGGAAAAACACGTGGGAAAGGCAATAGAGGAAGATCCAGCAGAAGCCCATACCTCTTTCTACAGCTGATGTCTACATCAGAGGGGGAGCTGGTCAGTAGCACTGACCCAAGGTCAGAGCTATAGCAGGGGAATATTCTGGGCTTCAATTGGAAGGTGATAAGAGAAAGCAGTCAGCCAGCACTCAAGCCTCCACTGGTGGAAATTTCCTTTAGAAGGGGTGCTGGAAAGATCAAGAAGGAGAAGTTGAGGCATGCTCAGCACTCAGACCCTACTCTACAGGACTTAAGATCGCCAAAGAGAAATCAGACGGTCAATAGCACAGAAAGTCCATATACTGGTACAATAGACTGTTGCATGGTGAATGAACCCGTGATGGAGGGTTACAGGGAGAAGTAACACCAACTGGTAGTACCCAGGCCAATCCAATTGCACTTCTGGCAACAGACTATGAAATTCCTTTTGCAAGCCATATGGGCACAAAGAACTAGAACTTTACTGGTCTGGGATTCAAAGTGTGTAGCAAGGCACTGCAGATCCTCTGAGTATTGTCAGACAAATGAGAAGACTCAAAAGAAAGCCAAGGCTGCTTTGATGCCTTTGTTTGTTATTCAGGAGCCATTCTGAATTTCAGCTCTGGATACTGTGGGACTTCTGAGTACCCCACATTCTACAGGTGAGAAATATAGCCACGTAGTGATGGCTTATGCCACTAAGCAGCTGGATGTGGTGGTTTTGTCTTGATGCAGAGAAGGCATCAATGTTTTGCTAGACATTTTCAGTAGAGCAGGTTTTCCTAGGGGAAACTGAGGAAAGAGGTGCTAGCTTTATATCAAGCCTGTTGGCATGTTTGTGGAAGTGCACTGGGGTAATGTGCCTAAAGACTACCCCTACCACCTACAAACAAATGGTCTGGTGAAGAGATTTAACTCTATACTGAAGACCTTGTTGGGGGCCATTTCCAGAACAGTTCAAGAAGGAATGGGATGGCAATTTTCCCATCTTCACTTTGCATAAAGTGAAGAGTGACCTAGAAATCCATATTTTACATCCTTTGAAGTACTGTAAATTACACAGCAAGGGTCCCCTATAATTTGGGATTTGAGTGGGAGGGTTAGTGAGAGTCCAAGTCCCACAAAGATTCTGTTGAGTATATCACAAACCTCAGGACTGGGGTTAGGGATGTCTCAGGAGCACCTAGACTAGGCATATCATCAGCACAACACTTGGCAAGACAGGACAGGCAAGGCCAGAGAGCATTCTTTAGGGTAACGTAATGGTATTTATTCCTCTGAGAAGGTCCTTCACTAATGTAAAATATTGGATCATATTAATAACATGGTACTGTAGCTAAGGCAGGAGGCCAAATCACAAACTCTACCATGAAAAAATGGTAAAGCTCCATCATAACACACAGACCCTGGTTCTGAGTATCTACAGTGAGATGCATGAGAAGCCAGAGGGAGATCTGGAGAGAGAGTCCTCCTCAGCGATGCTTGATCTGACACTTCTGTACATTGGGTGTCCCTCTGTCCATAGCTAGCCCCTAGCCAGGCTCAGGAAATCTACGCAATATTGCATGAATGTGAGGACATATTTACTAGGAAACCAGTGCAGCCAAATGATGAAGCATCACAGACACGGGACCCTATTAATCAATCTCCCCACAGAATGCCTGAAAGAGTTAAACTTTAATACAGGAATTAAAGGACAGATTGGAACTGGGAGTAATTAAGATCTGTGGTCCCTGGGCCTCACCAGTGGCGCTGATGCCAAAGAAAGATGGCAGCGCCTGGTTCAGTGTGGTCTACAGGAAACTGAACAGTCACATGAGTCAAATGCTTACCCAATTCACAAGACAGACAAAGTCTTACAGCAACTGGATGGGGTTAAGTATTTTAACTACTGACTTGACCAAGGACTACTGGCCAGTACCCTTGAACCCTGTCACAAGGGAAGGCCAGGATTTTTGACACCCTCTGGGTTGAACAAGTTCTCAAAATTACTCTTTGGTATGAAAAATGCCGCAGCAATCTTCAAAAGGTTGACAAATCACATCCTAGCAGGAGATTATACCCTTGTATATCCAGATGACACTGCCATCTACAGGCAGAATATGTGCAACATGTCAGGGAAGTGTTAGGCAAACTGAAAAGGGAAGAACTGACTGCCAAGGCTAACAAGCATTAGGTGGATATGGCAGAGGTATCCTATCTTGGTGACAGAGTTGGTGGTGAAAAGATTAGACCAGAACCTTCCAAGCTTGTGGCTATTCAGACATGGCTCACCCCAACTACTACCAAGAAAGTGGTACAGGCATTCTTAGGGATAGCCGGGTACTACAGTATGACAGCTAGCCCTCTTACAAACTTTACCAGGAAAAGCAGACCAGATAAGGTATTTGAAAAGATCAAGGAGGTTGTTAGTGGACTCCCTGTATTAGTTAGTCCTAATTATAATCAAAAATTCATTGTACTAACTGTGGAATGGGACTGTACTTAGCCAGCTTTCCACAGAGGAAGGAGAACATCCTGTTGTGCACTTCAGCTGCAGACTTCAACTCAGCTAAAGAGAAAGAATAGCTACGTATATTCTGGGCTTTGCATAAATTACAATGCTTCTTGTATATGAGAAAGTTCATGTCATTGCAGACTATAATCCTTTAAAATAGCTACAGAGAGCAACCTGACAGAATGGAAAGCTTCTCAGGTGGAATTTTAACCTTGCACTCCGTGCAGCAGTAGCGTTGTTGCCTCACAGCAAGAGGTTCTCCCGTTCGATTCTCGGCTGGAGTGCGGGGAGTGCCTTCTGTGTGGAGTCTGCATGTCCTCCACACGGTTGGGTGGGCATTCGAAAGACATGCGTAAATGGGCGTGCCTTCATTGAAGGTTATATATCGAGCTGGCACCTCGGCGTTCGTGAAAATCTACTGCCAATCATTAGCAGACCGGAGTTCCGCTGTGGCGACCCCTAACCGGGAAAAGCCAAAAGACAACTCCTCCTCCTCCTCCTCCTCCTATAACATGATTATCTAACATCAATGTGAAAATACCACCAGTAATGCAGATGGGTTGTCTTACGATGCCAGGGAAGACAGCCCAGTATCCTTAGAACAGAAGCTACAATCCCGTGTCACAGTCACAGCCATGTTCAACCATCCAGGCAGTTGGCTGAATGAACTCATGCAGTCTCTTTTGCAGAGAGGACATTGGGTCAGCGGGCCACGTCAGCAGTCTCCCTCTCTTTCGCACCATCTCTAAGGCATCCCAAAAACCTGGTGTGATTTAGGGGGATGGGGGAATACACATTCTATCACATCATAGGAGACAGTAACTCAGCAGCTGTATCAGTACTCAGCGGTGACAGACACAAGGAAGACGAGGAAACACAGTGATGTCAGGAAATTGTTAAGACTCTACACTAGGCTTTGGACCACCTGGCCTGCTGCTCAACAAATGGAATATCTAGGGACTCAAGCAAAGGAATATTTACAGTTTTTAACTAGTGCAGGTGCCGAGGGGTGCACATACAGAACAATTTGCACTGATCGCACCAACATCATGGTAAGCATCAAGAAGACTAACATTGGCTACTAGAAGGTCAATACTGCTGCAGTCAACAGCAGCAGTAAAGGTTTTGGTACTGAGCTCAACTCCCAAAGATTAACCCCCACACTATGACCAATAAAACTGTCAGTGTTGCTAAGGCCATCAAAGAAGTTTGTATAGTTCAAGTAGTTGCTGATGCTGCGGGCCATGATCCAAGTCAAGACCATAGCTGACATCAAGTCTTCCACTGTTGACATCAGCTGTATATAGACTGGAGTTGCCTTCTCCAGAGTGGTGCTGGAATCATCTGGGCTAGTAAGGAAAACCACAATGACCTGGCCAAAACACAACAGAAAAAGGGCTCACTCTACTATGAATCCATAGGGGAATGAGGAAGCAGACATCTTTTGCTGAGCCCTAATGTCTCCACAGATCTATCCTGCATTTCAGGAAATGGGACAAAATATCACCTTGTTGATGCTGGTCTGGAAGTCATCATTTGAGGCAATTCTTTGTCAGTGAAGGAAGACAGACAGCAGATAATTTATCAGAAATCACTATTAAAGGTAACAGTAGGTATTACAGAGAGCAGATGGACAGAACAGAGAGCTTCTCATATGAGTTGGCCTTGCAGACCTATAATATGATTATCTAACATCAGATCTGAAGATCATCTACATTTCTCAGTCCAGTGCTTTAGCTTGTTTTTTGGCATTTCTGAAGAAATGCATATAACTTCAATCTCAGTCAGATCTAATGTTCAGATCGATGGATCCAACAACAAGGTTTCACTTGGTGCTGAGAATTTTTTTGCCCTGGCTAAAAGCATATTTCTGTCATTAAATATTTTAACAGCCTTTTTATCCTGAATAGTACCAGGAACAAAGTAGTGATAAATATTCCATGCAGACATACTTTTCTCCTCAAGGCAATAGATTCTTAATGCTTGTCTTGAGGTGGAAAGTACAGTTGTGTACACTTAACAAAAATGCAGATGTTCGAGTGTATTCACTGTTGCAGTCATCACATTTGGGTTATCCCTGCCAGGGTAGCCCTCGGCCGGCCCGAATACCAGAGACTTAGTATTTCTGTGTCGGTTGCTGTCGCTTGAGGACTCACATCAGGTCGTCAGTGGTATAAAGTAAGCCAGCTGACACCATTACATCAGTTTTTCTTGCCCTAACCTGTCAGGAGCCCCCAAAGTAGGACGCCAGGTTCTGGTGGAAGAACCCTACCAGTGGAAAATAAATACAAATACGTCCCTTGTAAGGAAAGGAGGACAGCAAGGAAGAATGGTAATAAAAGGAGAAAGAGAATAAGGGGGATGGAGGGGGTGACCAGGAATGCAACAGTGAATACACTCAAACATCTTCATTTATGATAAAGTGTACACAACTGTACTATGTTCTTCGTGTTTAACTGTTGCAGTCATCACACACGGGTAGATTCCCAAAGCTGAGGAAATGGGTGGAGGTCAAGGAAACTACAGGCTGGCTAGGATGCCTTGCAAGACTACAGAGGCAAACCCTGCCCTGGATTTGGAGAAGAGAAACAGGTGGTAATGCTTGGTAAAAGTGTGGACAGATGTCCAGGTGGCAGCCTCCAGGATGTCCCTGGTAGGGACTCCTCTGAAGAAAGCTGCAGAGGTGGAGGTTGCTCTGGTGGATATTGTCCTGACCCCCTTGGGGGGAGGCTTTCCATGCTGTTTGTATCAGACATTGATGCAGTGTGTTATCCATTTGGAAATGGTTTGTTTGGAGATGGCTTTGCCTTCTGCCCCGTAGCAAAGCTAACTAGCAATTGATCGGACTTTCTGAAGGATTTAGTCCTGTCCAGATAAGACTCTGAGCTGTCTGTGCACATCTAGCGAGTGAAGAATCATTTCCCCCTTGTTCTGGGGATTAGGAAAGAAGGGGGGGAAATTAATGGATTGGTTGAGAGCCACACTGGGCACCACCTTGGGCGTGAAGGATGGGTTAGTTCTGAGAGGATACCTTGTCTGAATGGAAGATGAAGGGTTCCACAGCCATGAGTGCTTGCAGCTCAGAGACTCTTCTGGCTGAAGTGATGGCCAGAAGGAATGCTGTCTTCCATGAGAGAAATTTTAGCTTTGCAGAAGAAGCTGGTTCGAAAGGGGGCAGGGTGAGCTTTTCTAAGACAAAGTTAAGGTCCCAAACTGGTGTTGGCGCCTTCCTGTGGGGCCTCAAGTTGCCCGCCCCTCTGAGGAACTGTTTGATCAAAGGGTGTGAGAAAAGGGGTTGCTCAGTGGGAAAATGAGCAGAAACAGCAGAGGGATGAATTTCTATGGAGGAGAAAGAGACACCACTGTGTAGTAGGTCAGCCAAGTAATCCAGGATGAGAGGGATGGAGGGCTGTGCCGTACTGGCTCCCTTAGCCTGGATCCAGGTGCAGAACCTTTTCCATTTATCTGCACAAGCCTTTCTGGTGCTAGGACATCTGGGCTCATGGATAACATCCAAAACCAGTTTACTGAGGATGGCAGATTGGTTTGCAGTTAGGGAATAAGCCAAGCTCCCAAACGGAGTGTCTGCAATTGGGGATGCATGAATTCCCCTTCCCTCTGTGTCAGGAGGTTTGGAATCTGAGGAAGACGCCATGCAAGCAGCGGAGACTGGCTGCACATCAAGGGATACCAGTGTTGTTGGGGCCAGTCTGGTGCTATAAGAATGGTCTTTGGTTTTTCCTCCGTTATTTTGATCAGTACCCTGGGGATGAGAGGTAGGGGAGGAAAGGCATAGACCAATAGACTGCCCCAGGGGAAGGACAGGGAATCTACTTTCCAAGCCATGCAGTGATGCTTCCTGGTGCAGAATTTGCTGAGCTGATGGTTGGTGTGGGAGGCAAAGAGGTCGATCTTCGGGGTTCCCCATTTCTGAGTTATTAGGGTGAAGGTACTTCTGTTGATTTGCCACTCGTGTGGGTCCAGAAGATTTTTGCTTAATTGGTCTGCCAGAGAGTTGAGACAGCCTGGTAGGAATTGTGCTAACAAGTGTAGTTGCATGGAAGAGGCTGTGAGCCAAAGGGTCATGGCCAGCCTGCACAGGGGGCAGGAGCGAGTCCCTCCCCGCTTGTTGATGTACCATATCACAGTGGTGGTGACTGTTTTGATCAGGAGAACCCCTGGAGAGAGAATGGGTTTGAAAGCTATCAAGGCCTGCACAGCAATCATCTCTTTTGGATTGATGTGCAGAGGTATGTGCTGTGGGCTCCATTTGCCCTGTATGCACCTGCCGTCCAGGTGTGCACCCCAAGCGTAGTATGGGCATCTGTGGTGAGGGTCTAGTGGCAGGGGGGTGGGGAGAAGGGCAGTCCCTTGTTATGGCAGCATGCTGTTGCCCACCAAAAAAATTCCTTTCTGAGGCAAGGAATTATAGATAGAAGAGTTTTCAGATCTTGAGAGTGTTGACACCAAAGGCTCTTTTGGTACCACTGAAGTTTCCTTATATGCAGTCTGGCATACAAAATGAGTAGTATGCAAGATGCTATGAACCCCAGAGCTTGCAGGATCTTCCTTGCAGATAACTGGGGCCTGGTGGCTAGTTGAGAGAAGTATTCTGCCAGGAAAATTTGTTTCGCTGGTGTAAGGTATGCCATCAGGGATGCTGTCTCCAGACTTGCTCCCAGGAAGATTATCCTTTGGATGGGCACCTGTTTGGATTTCTTTTCATTGACCGTGTACCCTAGGGAGGTTAGTAGGGTCTTTACAAATGCCAGGTGCTTGAGCAGCTTTTCCTGGCTGTCTGCCTGAATAAGGGAGTCACCCAAATATGGGTAAATTTGAATATTTCTTTGTCTGCAAAAGGCAATGGCCGGAGCCATAAATTTTGTGAAAACTCTGAAAGCAGTAGATAAGCCAAAGGGAAGTGCAGAGAACCGACAGTGTTGAGATCCTGCCCTGAAGCGGACATATTTCATGCATGATTCACTGATAAGACTGTGGAGGTAGGCCTCTTTTAGATCTAGGGTGGCTAGCCAAGAGTCCTTGGACAGCATGGGTAGCAGCTGCTGGAGGGTGAGCATTTTGAATTTTTGGATCACCAGGAAGGTGTTTAGAATGTATAGATCAAGGATGGGGCACCAGGTGCACTCTTTTCTGGGCACCAGAAAAAGTCTGAAGTAGAAGCCTTGGCCTATCAGTTCTACAGGAATGTGTTCTACTGCCCTCATATAGAGCAGGGAAAGGTCTTACTTTTGAGCCTCTGCTCACTGATTTGGTGGTAAGATCTGGGGACCCTTTTGGGGTTGGGAGGGTGTGGAAGGAAAATTTGTATCCCTGAGACCCAATGTTCAGAACCCACTGGTCATTGGTAATGGTGGCCCAGGTGCTAGAGTGAAAGAAGAGCTTTCCTCCTAGGGGCAAGTGAAGGTGGGCGGGGTGGGGAGGTGAGTCATTGTAATTTCATACCACAAGGGGCTGGCTTAGAACTCCCTTGTTTTGAAGTGAAGGTAGTCCACTGCTTAGATCTCTGCATTCCTTGGGGGTGCTGTCTGGGGGGGGGGTCTGTTCCACGGGGCCTAGGCTGGGCCAGTTTACTCAGAGCTGGAAAGGCCCAGTGCTTGGAGGGACAATGCCTGCTGAACCTAGGGGGAACCTGTAAGAAATCCTTAACTGTTTGCATAGATTTTGCTTTTTCTTCCATCTTTTTAAGGCCTCTTCTGCCTCAGTGCCAAATAAGTTATCTTTGTGCAAGGGGGTATCCAACAATTTAAAATTTGACATGGTCTGGCAGGGATTGTTCCTTAAGCCATGCATGTCTTCAAATGACAGATCCAGTGACTGCTTCCCTGCAAGAAGCTTCTAGGGTGTCAAACCCACAGGGCAAAGTGTGTTTAGTTACTTGACTTGCAGAATGCATTAAGTTTTGTAAATCTTTAGATTCTGCACAAGCAAGAAAGGAAGACATTTTTTGTTTAAGGAGTTCCAAGATATGTTGCTGAAATTTCAGCACATGGAACTGACAATTTAGTGTCCTGACAGCAAGAGTAGCTGATGTGACAGCTGTCCACTGCTTGGGAATCCCTGTCTGAAGGGGTGGGATTCTTAGTAGAGGTTACTTTAATCCCTTTTGGCCCTTGAGAAATGACCTCAGGGTCAGCTGTTGGATTTTTAAAAAGATATTTGTGTGCATCAGGGACTGTATAGTACCTGTCTGGTTTTCTGGGAGCAGGAAGTAGGGCATCAGGAGTCAAGCTGGATTCAGGGGAAACATCCTCCACAAAATCCAGGACTGGGGTGATGGACAAGGGTCTGTCTTGCAGAAGATCTACGAATTCCCAGAGTCTCTTTTTAGACTGAGGGTTGTCCTGACTCTCCCACTGGAAATGCTTCCTTAAAGTATGCAGGGTTTCCCCAAAGGAAAAATCCTCTGGGGGGAAGAGACTGAAGGAACTGAGTCCTCTGCATCAGAATCCTCTTAAGTCGAGAGGGGTTACATGTCTTCATAGTTAGATGCATCACATTCATCTGACTCTTGTTCAGATAAAATTACAGGGGACATATCTCTTTTCCTTTTTGAGGGGATAGCTTGGCTTCTCCTGATCAGCATGATAAGGTCTTCCACTATTTTAAGCATTTGAGACCGAGGCAAAGTAGCAGGCGCCTGAGAGTGGGTCGTCTGTTTCTTGGACGTGGTTCGAACCCTAGGCCTAAGAAACTTGATAGTTTTTGAAAGAACGGTAGTCGCAAAAGAAGATGTCGGTTTGTGTCGATATTCGGTAGTGCGAAGGACTTCCATGGAAGCCAGTGCCTGCTCAGCGGCTCCAGACCCATCCAAGGCAGAGACGACCACAGGATCCTTAGTCGAAAAAGAGGTTTGTGGCATACCGGACTCTGAAAGGGTTTCGGTAGCAGCCTGCGAATCAACTAAAGCGGGCATCAGGAGCTGCGAAAGCACCTCACTGAATACCGGAGGACTGATGACTAGCTTAACGGAAGTGTTGTCGGTAGATTTGTATTTGTGCAGTCTCTGTCTTTATCTTTATGTTTTTTCAGAAGATCTTCTGTCGGACAGCTTACCGAAGCCATATCGGAATTCGAAGACTGTAAACAAAAATATCTGGCTACAATAAGAGCCTGACGATGGATAGTTCTGGCATTGAACAAAGCACAGAAGTCACAACGGGGGACATCGGTATCTGGGCCTAAACAAGTGATGCAATAAGAGTGGAAGTCTCTGTGTAGTATTTGCTTTCCACAGGCGAGACCATAATTAACTTTTTCTGACATCAGATAGTGCAAGAAAAAAGGATCCCCAATGGGGTACTTAGCTTTAGAAGACTTCAACTTCAATTCTGAGATGAAAACTCAGGTAGCAGCTGACAGACACTCGTGCAAACTGCTTCTGCTTCGTGCTCCATTGTAAGAAAGACTGATGTAATGCGTCAGCTGCCTCACTTTATACTACTGACGACTTGACGTCAATCCTCAAGCGACAGCAATCGATGAGAAATACTAAGGCTCTGGTATTCAGGCCGGCCAAGGGCTACCCTGGCAGGGATAACCCAAATGTAAGGACTGCAACAATGAAACACGAAAAATGTACAGTTGTGTACACTTACCAGAAATGTAGATGTCTGAGTGTATTCACTGTTGCAATCATCACATTTGGGTTATCTGCTTGCAGTAGCCCTCAGTCGGCCTGATTATCAAAGTCTTGGGTCCTGCATCGGTTGCGGTCTCATCTTCCATGATGTCAGGTAGTCAGTGGTATAAAGCATGCAGCCGACACCACTGCATCAGTTTTTCTTGCCGCAAATGTCAGGTGCCCCCAAAATGGGAAGCAATTATAAATACAAGGTTACACCTCCAACAAAAAAGCAAATATACCAAAAAGCTTTAAGCATAGTAAACAAGAACAGAGGTATAGCCAATAGAAATCAGGGGGCTGGGGGAGGGTAACTAGAACTGCTACAGTGAACACACTTCAACATCTACATTTATGGTAAGTGTACACAACTGTACTATGTTCTTCATGTTTCACTGTTGCAATTATCACATTTCGGTAGATTCCCAAAACTAAGGATGGGAGGAGGAAATTAGAATGCATTACGACCAGCTATAAGGCCCTGCAAGACTGCAGTGGCAAAGCCAGCTCTGGATTTAGAGAAAATTGGCAAATGGTAATGCTTGGTGAAGGTATGTACAGAACTCCAGGTGGCAGCTTCTAGGATGTCCCTGGTAGGGACACCTCTGAGAAAGGCTGTAGAGGTAGATGCAGCCCTGGTTGAATGTTGTCTTATCCCCTATGGGGTAGGTTTTCCATGGTGCTTATAGCAGAAATGAATGCAATGGCCTATCCATTTAGAAATGGTTTGCTTTGAAATGGCCTTCCCCTCTGCCCCTGCAGAAAATGCAACCAGCAGCTGTTCAGATTTCCTGAGAGGTTTAGTTCTGTCCAAGTAGAATCTAAGTTGTCTATGCACATGTAAGGAATGCAGTATCTGTTCCCCTTTGTTCTGTGAATTGGGAAAGAATGTTGGCAAATGAATGGACTGATTAAGAGCCACACTGGGTACCACCTTGGGCATGAAGGATGGATTTCTCCTGAGGGACAACTTGTCCGCATGAAAGATGATGAAAGGCTCCACTGCCATAAGGGCCTGTAATTCAGAAAACCCTTCTAGCTGAAGTGATTGCTAAAAGAAAAGCTGTTTTCCAAGAAAGAAATTTTAAGTCTGCAGTAGCAGCTGGCTTGAAAGGAGGTAGCGTGAGTTTCTCCAAAACAAAGTTAAGGTCTCAGGCTGGGGTTGCAGCTCTCCTGGGTGGTACAAAATTTTTGGCCCCTCTGAGGAACTGCTTGAGCAGTGGATGAGAGAAGAGGGGAGGTTCTGTGTTATAATGAGCTGAAATGGCTGAGGCGTGGATTTTAACGGAGGAAAAAGACAGGCCCTTGTGAAGCATCTCAGTTAAGTATTATAAAATCTGAGGTAAATTGTGCCCTGGTGTGCTCATTCCTCGAGATTGGTTCCAGGCACAGAATCTTTAACATTTTTCAGCATAAGATTTTCTGGTATTAGGCCTCCTTGCCTCTAAAATGATATCCATCACAGGTTTACTGAGGGATGGTAAAGGAGAGATTATGTAATTAGCCAGGCTGCAAGGTTTAGTGTTAGAAGCTGAGGGTGCAGAATCTGGTTCTCCTGCTGAGACAACAGTGAAGGAGTCTGAGGCAGGTGCCATGGAGGTAACCATGACACACTGCGCAGGAGGGGGTACCAGTGTTGGCGTGGCCAGTCTGGAGCAATCAAAATCATCCTTGGTTTGTCCTGTTTGACTTTTAGTAGTACTTTGGAGAGCAGAGGCAGAGGGGGGAAATCATAGACTGAGGTTTTTCCAGCTGAAGGACAGAGCATCCACTTCCCAGGCTTGTTTGTGGGGAGTCCTTGTGCAAAATTTGTCCAACTGGTAGTTCTGGGGAGAGGCAAACAGGTCTATATCTGGGCTCCCCATTTGCTTGTCAACATGTTGAAAATCCTTGGCTCCAGTTTCCACTCGTGTGGGTCCATGAGGTTTCTGCTTAGTCTGTTTGCCAGTGTATTTAATTTTCCTGGCAGGAATTGAGCTTGTAGGTGCACTTGGGAGCTCAAGGCTGTGTTCCACAATGCCATGGCGAGTCTGCAGAGTGGGTAAGAATGTGCACCCCCCCCCCCGCTTATGTACCACATAACAGTGGTGTTGTCCATCTTTACCATTAGTTGTCCTGGAAGAATGTGGTCCTTTAAGGCTGTCAGAGCATTCTGTGCAGCTAACATTTCTTTTTGATTGATGTGCAGGTGCATTTGATTTGGGTTCATTTTCCCTGAATGCACTTCCCTGCCAGGTGAGCCCCCCATGCATAGTCTGATGCATCTGTTGTTAGGGTTTGGGTGGCAGGGTGTGGTGTGAAAGGTAGTCCCTTGTTTAGGTGGCAGGCCTCAGCCCACCATAGGAACTCTAGGCATAGGCAAGGTAGGATAGGAATCATTGCTTCTAGATCCTGAGAATGTTGACACCATAGGCTTTTTACATACCATCTTCATATGCAGTCTTGCATATGGAATTAGAAGAATGCAGGAGGCCATGAACCCAAAGGCTTGCAGTATTTGTCTTGCAGATAGCAGGGTTTTTGTTGCCACTTGTTTGAAGTAAGTTACCAAATTAATTTGCTTCTCTGGCATGAGGAAAGCCATCTGGGCAGTTGTATTCAAGCTTGCACCCAGGAATGTAATCTGTTGAGAGGGTACCAGTTGTGATTTCTTTTCGTTTATGGTGTACCCCAGACAAGTTAGAACCTTTTTTTTTTTTTTTTTTTTTTTACAAATGCCAGATTTAGAAGAATGCCCTGGTTTTCTGCCTGAATTAAACAATCGGCCAGGTATGGATATATTTGAATATTTCTTTGCCTGCAAAATACAATTACTGGAGCCAGGCAGTTTGTGAATACCCTGGGCGCAGTAGACAAGCCAAAGGGCAGTGCAGAGAACTGATAATGCAAGTAGCCTGCTTTGAAGCGTAGGTATCTTCTGCATGATTCCCTGATTGTGATGTGCAGGTATGCTTCTTTAAAATCTAGTGTTGCCAACTAGGCATATTTATCTAGCATAGGAAGTAACTGGTTAGCAACTTGAATTTTGGAATGTCCAGAAAGGTGTTTAGAGTAGACAGGTCCAGAATTGGATGCCATGAATTGTCTTTCCTAGGTACCGGGAAAAGTCTCGAGTAGAAACCTTGTCCCTTTTCCTCTTCTGGTACCAGTTGAATAGCCCCAATGCTTAAGAGAGAAAGTACTTGTTTTTGGGCATCTGTCCACTGATTTGGGGGTACATCCCACTACTCGCTTGGCGTTGGCAACGTGTGGAAGTGAAATCTGTATCCCTGGGACCCTATATTTAAAACCCATATGTCCTGGGTAAAGAGTTCCCAGTTCTTTGCATGAAGAGCAATCTTCCCTCCAAAGGGGCAGTCCGTTGAAAAGTGCTTGGAAATTTTAAAAGGAAGTCATTGAAACAGTTTACCATAGGGGGAAGTCTTATTACTCCCAGATTTGGAAGTGAAGGCCCCCCACTGCTTAGTCGTGTGTGTCCCCTGGGACTGAAACCTGGGGTTTTTGTTGTACCTGGGTTTGTCTTGAGAAGACCTGGAAGGCGCTGGAAAGGACCAATTCTTAGAGGGCCAGTGCCTACTAAATCTAGGAGGCTGAACTTGTAAGAAATCTTTAACAGTTTGCATAGAGTTAGCTTTATCTTCTATTTTTTAAGGCCTTCTTCAGCCTTGTTGCCAAACAGGCGGTCCTGATTTAAGGGAGCATCCAACAATTTAGCTTTAACATGATCAGGCAAAGATTGCTCCTTAAGCCAAGCATGCCTTCTGAGCACAGACCCAGTAACAGCAGCCCTGAAAGAGGCATCTAAAGAATCAAAATCACATTGCAAAGTATGTTTTCCAACTTGTTCAGCAGAATGCATTAAATCCTGTAATTCTTTATTTTCCACACAGTCTGGAATCGACATCATTTTCTGTTTAAGCAACCCAATAACATGTTGCTGATACTTTAACATATGAAACTGGCAGTTTAAAGCCCTAATGGCCAAGGCTGCAGAAGTATAAACCTTCTTACAGCATCTATGCAGCGCCCTGGAGTCTCTTATCAGAAGGGGTAGGATTTTTAGCAGTAGAAGCCTTAATGCCATTGGGCCCCTGTGAAATAGTCTCTGGATCCGCAATAGGATTTTTAAAAAGGAACTTGCGTGACTCAGGGACCCTGTAGTATGTCAGGTTTTCTGGGAGCAGGAGGCAAGAAATCAGGGGCCAAACTAGATTCCGAAAAAGCATCATCAACAATGTCTAGTACAGGAGGAATAGCTAAAGGCCTATGCGGAGGTAGGAGTAAGAAATCTCTAAGCCTCTTTTTTGAATCAGAAAAATCCTGGCTTTCCCAGTGGAAATGCTCCCTTACAGTATGCAAGGTTTCCCCAAAAGAAAAATCCTCTGGAGGGGAAGCAGAGGGAATGGAGTCCTCTGCATCAGAATCCTCATCAGTAGAGAAGGGCAAATCCAGATCATCAGAAGAATCAGAAAAAAGAGAATCCTGGTCAGAAGATTCATAAACAACTTCAGTCCTAGGCCTCTTAGAAGGTGGGGGGGGGGGGGGGTTGGCTACCCCGGATTACAGTTATAAGATCTTCAGCCATTCTTATTTTGTTTTTTAGGCATAGAGGCCTGAGCATGTGGCCTAGGCGTCGTTTTTTTAGGCATGGTTTAAGATTTAGGCCTAAGTGAAGAAGGAGGCGTTGGTTTAATATGCAAGTCCATAGGCCTGAATACACCCTCAGAAGCAGGTGCCTGCACAGCACCTCCGGACCCTTCCAAGGTAGAGACATCCACGAGTTCCATAGTTGAAGCATCTCGCAGTATACCGGACTCCGAATGGGTCTCAGTAGAGGCCTGCAAATCAGCAGTAGCAGGTATCAAGGGCTGCGAAAGCGCCTCACTGAGTACCGACGAACTGGTGACTGGCTTAGGAAAAGCATAGCTGGCAGTTTTGGACCTCGGTGGCCTGTCTCTATCTTTGCGTTTTTTTGGGATCCCGGTAGTCGGAAGGCTAACTGACGATATTTCAGGATAATTAAACCCAGAACCGAAATATTTAGAGGTGAAAATATACAGACGACAGATAGTGCGTTGATTAAATAAAGCATAAAACCGACAGCAAGGTACGTCGTGGTCAAGGCCCAGGCAAGGAATACAGTACGAATGAAAATCTTTATGAGGTATTTGCTTTCCACAAGTAATGCAATTACTAACTTTTACTGACATCGGTAAGGAGCAAGAAAATGTTTCCCCAACAGGGTACTTGGCTTTAGTTGAAGACTTTGGTTCTGAAACTCGAGAAAAAAAAATTTCAGGAGTTAGCCGACCAGCACTTCAGAACTGCTTTTGCTTCGGGCACCTCACAGCAAGAAAGACTGATGTAATGGCGTTGGCTGCATGTTTTATACCCCCGATGACCTGACGTCATGGAAGAAGGGACAGCAACCGACACAGAACCCAAGACTTTGTTAATCAGGCCGACCGAGGGCTACCTGCAAGCAGATAGCCCATATGTAATGATTGCAACAATGAAACACGAAGAACATCACCAAAAGCATTTAGAAAAGAAGAGATCAGAAGATGCCTAAAGATCTGAGGGAAAAATAAAGAGGAACACAAAGACTCAATTTGCAAAGAAAAAAAATAATAAAAATAATAACTAATAATCTGAACTGAAATCAGTGTTAGAAACCTGAAGGATATATATTAAAATTAAAAAAGGACAACTTAGAAGTATATTTTAAGTAAATATTATGACGAGGAGGAGCTTTATACCTAGTACTATGAATAAATTGTAGGAGTTTAGTGGCCTGGGAAAACTGTTAGATGCTGAGCTGTTCACCCCCTGGCAGCAGGGGGTCAGTCAAGAATGAACCTCCTCATACCAGAGTAAAGGTTATAATTAACTTACTTCAGAAATACAGGCATGAAAAGGAGATCTTAAATGGAAATAAACTGTAGCAACTAATATAAATCATCTTGCATGGTTAACAGTGTATTATACTTTACTCAGTACTGAAATGAGTGACAGAACTTAAAAAGAATGTATAAATAGAGCTGTAATATCGTTTTTAAAAAATGGTAAGGCGATTTCAGCTTTTCAGGGGACAAGAGATTTATTATACATCTGCAAAAGGGTTTCATGTTAATCCATTTTCCTACTGTTGCTTTCATGAAGACAGAGTAACAAAGAAGAATGGAAGTTCACTACATCTCACAATATTGATAGGCTGCTAAAATTATTAGGATGCAAAAGAAATAAAAGTACATCAGTAACTAGGTAAATGTAGTATCCGTTTCAATGTTTTAGAAAAGCAGGCAAGGAATAAGAGTTAAGTTATTAAAATATTAGGACTCAATTATGATGATGAGCATTAATATAAAAACTGGAGAAAAAGCAGATGTGAAAGGACAGCAAACTTACCAAAAACAGTTGATGATTACAGTGAAAGGAAGAGGGCCCTAGCTAAGCAATGTAATCAACAAATGTAATTATACAAACATATGCCTAGTATCAGAAAAGATGGACACAAGAATAGTAGAGTTGTATAAGCTGCACTTAGCAGAACAGTAGACGCTTGAAGTAATCATTGCTGCACTAGCCTTCAGCTGTACAAGTTATATCCTGCCGAGAAGAGGGTGTGTAAAACAGCCGGACAGTCTTCCAAAGTCTCTGTCTCCCCTCCACAAACGCACCCAGGTGATGTAGCACATGTTCCAAAGGGAGAATATAGCAGTCTGGGCACCAAAAACACTCAGGATTTTCTTGTCCCCCTGCCCAAAGGTTGAAAGCCTACTGTCTTGAGAAAAAAGAAGTTAGTAACTTATAACTTTATTTAAAACCATAACTATAAACAGACAAGATGGGGAGGGAGGGGATGGCTACTGTGGAGGTGATTATTCTGAACATTTACTGTTAGAGCACGTGCATCCTGCACACCTGTACTACTGTTCATCAGCATCACTGCTGCAGTAGCCTTTAGCTGTATGGCTAGATTACCAAAGCTTACTCAACCTGAGAAGAGAAAGGACTGGCATCCAGGAGCCACTGGTGAATGGTTCTACCAAAACCTGTTCTGGATTAAAAGGAATCCAGCTTGCAATGCTCTGTAAAGGTGTATACAAAAGGACCAAGGAGATGCCTCTAGAATACTTACTGTCACCTCTTTCCTGTATGTCAAAGAGAAGGTTCTAGTAGAACGTGCTTTGATCCTGTCTGGAAGGCATTTACCTTGGTGGAAATAAAAAAAAAAAATCTATAGTGAAGGACAATCATCTGGAAACCTTTTGTTTTTACATGGGTGTACTTTCATCTTACAGCATAGGAAATACATAGCTGTTCAGCTTTCCTGAAGGATTTAGCTCTGTCAAGATAATATTAGAGTTGTCTAGGCACATCCAGAGTATGGATAATCACTCCTCCCTGGTTTTTAAATTCTCAAAAGAATAAAAAGATTGATGGTTTGATTCAAAATATACTCTGAAACTAATATTGGCACAATGAAGGATTTGTCCTAAAAGTAACCTTCTCTGTATGGAAAACCAAAAAAGGTTCACCCACCATGACAGCCTGCAACTAAGACATTCTCCTGTAAAGATGTCAAAGCAATAAGCAAAAACAGTCTTTCAAATCATGAACCATAAAACAGTCTGCTGAGCTATTTAAAACATGACAATTTAACATTCCAGCACAAAGTTAAAACCTCAAAGGTGCCACCTGTTTTTTAGGTGGTCTTAAATGAAGAAGTAATTTCTAGAACAGCTTGACCACAGTCTTGAGATGAAAAAGGAGGAATCCATTATCAGCCATGGTGAGACGGCTAACAGGCAAGCTTTGCTAAAAGAGTAATACAGGCAAAAGGAAAGTAGCTCACACAAATATAGAAGAAACAGTGGTAAGAATCCATGAATGGGCCCTGGTTATTATTGTAGCACCAACTAGTGAATCATTTCCAGTTAGCCACATAAGATTTCCTAGTAGCAGATTTCTTGTCTCCTTTGATACCTGCTTCACATCCTCATAAACAAGGTAAATAAAATTTATCAAAATTGAACTGCCCAGGAATTCAGTTGGAAATTTTTCAGACTAGGGTACATCTAACTCCTCTGATCTTGTGTGAGAAGATCCAATCTGTCAGGAGGCTTCTGGTAATTGCCTTTGGCCAATTCCATAAGAAGGAAGAACCACTGTTACTTGGGCCAAAAGGGAGTCACTACAATGATCTTTAGATAGCAGTTATGAATTGTCAGAATGACCCTGGAAATCAGTGGAAAGGGTGGACAAGCATAAAGGAACGTTCTTGACCAGAGGAATGAAAAAGCATCTACTTTTCAGGCCTGCCTGCCAGGAGTCCTATGCAGAACTTGTTAGTTGTCTGTTTTGAAAAGAGGCAAACGGATCTCTTTGAGGTGTTCACACGTGGAATAAATCCTGGAACCCCCCACTTCCCTCATTCAATTTCCATTCATGGGCGTATGTCCTGGACATGCTCAGACTTGTCTGCCACTACATTTTGCTCTGTCAGAATGCAGAAATCTTGGAGGGATAAACAATGCTTCAGGGCAATCTCCCCTCTTCAGCTACCATAGCTAACCTGGACAAACAACAACAAAACAAAAATAAACCACAATCATGCTGCAATACAGTGCCATTAGTGGAATTTGAATTAAAGTGAATTGTGTGAGAACAAAATTCACAACTTTCTAACTTTTGTGCAACCCAAGCAAGTGTGAAAACAATGCCTGGCAGATTCTGTTGGAAATTGATGAATTATTATGGCAGATAAGAACTAGGGCACATGTGTTTCCTGGTATAAATGAAGGTCTGTCAATCAAATGTGTACTTAAATGGCTATCTCTCAATAGGTAAAAATTAATCATATTTACCACCGTATTTTGTAATCAATTTATCATGTTTGTAATTCATACTGATTCATACCTATTCACAAGGATTTTTTCATATACATTTTCAAATTGTTTTTTGGTATACGAATTTGTTTTCTGATAAGTTGGTTACTTTAGGGGTTGTAACAATATGATTAGCATGTAACTCCACTGTTTCCAACCTGCAATGTATAATATTTAGAATTTTATTTAGATTTTAAAAAAAATTACTCACATATGTTATAACACTTCCTGACTTTATAGGCCATAAACTCTTTAGTATTTATTATCATTTTTTGACATTTATAATTATAAATGTCAGTTTTTAGGTTTTGTTATTCAATATAATCTGCAATTATTTGTGTGCATCATAATTTATGGTAAAAGCCGTAACAGGCATATTTGCTATAATGTTCCTTGCTCTGGTTTAGTATGTATTCCAATAATATGTTTAATTCATTGCTTATGTTTGGCTTACAGCCATACATAGTTTTAATCTGTGTTGCCGTTTTAAGGTTGTCATGGTTCTATTTCATTGCATAGATGCATCTAAACCTAATAGGTTGAAAGTTTTTAACTTAAATGTATAAATTAACTTTTTCACAAACTTGTGGTTGTCTGAAGAAGGCGGGTAATTTTAACCTGCCGAAAGCGCTTACTACTACTTGGTTTGTACAGTTTGTGGATTAAATTGGTTTTCAGCCCTCTTATCGTGTGCCGTCCGATTTTTAACAGTTTGCAGTTTGTTCCCGTTTGGTTTTACGTTGTTCTTTATGGCGGATGACACCGGAGAAGCTGGCATACCTCCACTTGCTATACCACGAGTTTTGGGTGATGACAACATGGATTCGCAATACAGCTTAACGCAATTGATTGAAGTACTGCTAAACAGAGTGGACACTCTTACGCAGAAGGTTGAAGCCATTTCCAACTCTGCTGATCCTGTGCGGGCTCGACATGTAAACAACACTACTTTTACTGCCGGCTCCAATGATGAACCCATTCCTAACGGGCAAGGTTCGCCTCGGCTTGTTGCTCTTGAACCTAATAGCAACATTGTGGTTTCCGGGAGCTCGCATCAGCCTTCACAATCTCAGGTTAGTCAAACTTCAAGGATTGCTGTAGCTATCTCAGGAAATGATAGAATGCAAGGAACTGATGCTCGTCATATTGACTCTACACCGACATTAAATAACTTTTTAAATAACAAACGCTTTTTTTCAATGGACAACAACATGGAAGGGAATTTTCTACCTTCCGTTTCTGAGTTTCATAACTTAGATAACAAGATCGACCTGCTCGATACAAAAATGTTCAAATTTAAGAAGCTTCAGTTAGAAGTCGCATATTTAGAGGAATGTATAAAAAACAAAGTCATTCCCAAAGGCTTACGCCAATGGCGTTTTCCAGCCGGCCTAACTGAGACTTCTCCGTTCTATCTTGAATTGATTGGACTTTTTGACAGGCAAGGATTCGAATTTTTAAAAGCATTAATTGCTTTTTACAATAATGACATTGGCAAGCTTCATAATGAACTTGAATCACTTGATGCGGATATCAAATCTCATGCTGATTTTATTAGATACAAACATGATTATTGCAGAATTTTTGTTAGTATCAATGCCACTATTGACAAACTGACTGCAAATAAGAAAAAGAAATTGGCACGGGACATCAAGGATTATGCAAACAAGCGAGCATATCCTAGACTCACACAGAATCAAACTGAAAATACAGGTGGCTCCTCCGCAACTGATTCTTCTCATGTTCAACCACTTTTGTCTATTACAGATAACATTAACAACACTGGTGGCAATAGTAGACCAGTGGTTAGACGGAGCCCCAGATTAAATGCTATTAACAATTCTAGCATTAGTCTCCAGGTTAATAATGATGAATTGCCACCTGTTCCTACTGATTTGCCTGATATGCATAATAACTTTGAAAACCAGGATTTTCAGAGGGTGAACAATTACAGGGGCAACAATCGCCCTCAAGTACAACGACAGAACAACTCGAGGAACAGGAGACGTGGTCGCAGGAGATGACTGAAGTTATGGACATCGGAATAAATCCTAAAGTCTGTAAAAGTTCTAATGGTGACTTTATAGTTTATAACTACACCTCCTTGACTATAAATCAAGACATTATAGACTTCCTAGCAAAAGATTTTTGTTTTGTACCAGGCCGTAGTATGGATATAGGCAGACTGATTATTGACTTGAAGGTTTTCGTACGCAAATTGAATTTAAATTACCTAATGGGTAATAATTCTTCTGCTTTTAATCTACTTAGAGTAGCTAGTACGTACAACCCACCGCTACATTCCACTTTGCAAACATTTGAAAAAATGTGTGAAATGGACATGTGGGCTATTAAGAACCAAACTTTGTACAGTAAACAGAAAAACTTTCACAATATCACCCCCCTAGAGAATGATTTTATCCAACTAATCAAAGATTGTCAGATCAGGGTTATGAAACCTGATAAAGGTGGGGGGTTAGCCTTCATGGATCATTACAAATACGTAGAGTATTTGTTTGAACATCTCGACTCTCCTGCCTACCAAATTTCATCTTTGAATGAAATAAATGGAGCCTATAGAAAAATTAATAGTATGTTTAATGACCTTCTTTTGGAAGGATACATTGACACAAACTCTCAACTATTTGATCATGTCGGCTCCTAAAATTCCGGCCTTTTTTGGAACACCAAAATTACACAAAAGACTTACCTCGCCTCCATTTAGACCTATCATAGATGGCAGAGGGTCCATCACCCAAGGTTGTGCAAAATATGTGGATAACATCTTGAAACCCCTGATTAGTTCCGAACCTCATATCTGTAAGGATTCATGGTCTTTTCTTAAAAATATAAACACTCATATATAATGACAGCATGCTGTTCCTTACGATCGACATTAAAGACCTATATACTGTCATTCCACAGCAGGTTGGTCTAGCTTGGGTCAGGGAATTCATGCTGTCAAAAAAAGTGGACCATGATACCATCAACTTGACAGAGACCTTATTAGAAATAGTTTTATCTAATAACTTTTTCATGTTTGAGGGAAGGTACTTTTTGCAAACCTCTGGCGTTGCTATGGGCTCGCCCTGTGGCGGATCTTTCGCTAACGCGGTTTTAGCCCATTGGGAGTCAAGTTATCTTTTTAAGGAAGAACTTTTTTCCAAATATGTCTCCTGGTATACTCGATACCAGGATGACATTTTTTGCATTTGGGAAGGCAATAGTGATCTGATTCCAGTATTTATTGAAAATATTACTAAGCTAACAAATTTTTTAGAATTCACATACAAATTTGATGATTTGGAGATTAGCTATCTTGACATTTTATTGACTAAGGACACATATAATCAAAAGCTAAAAAGCCAAATATTCAGGAAACCAACATATTCCAACGCTTTTCTTCACTTTTCAAGCAACCACCCGTACCATCAAAAGAAATCAGTCATTAAAGGGCAGATGGTGCAGGCAGCCCGTATGGTCAGTGATCCAGCTGACTTTAATATCGAATGCAATAACCTTTTCGATATGTTTATCGAAAGAGGTTACCCCCAGTCTATGGTCTCAAATGTGATGATTGAAGTAACTAACAAAAGGGAGACAGGACATTTCTCACCCTTACTTCTCGGTCACACAGACAACGATTCACAACATCTAAATGACCATATAATAATGCAAACCTGTAGTAATGCTATTTCTAATAACACATCTAACAAGTTTAGCATTAGCTTTTTACATACTTACACGCTTGATTCAACAAAAATCAGAGAAGTAGTTAACAAGAACTGGGGGGTAATTAAAGAGGACAAATCATTGTGTACTCTATTCGCTGATAGCCCGAAGATTACATACAGGAGGGGGGAAAACATGAAAAGTATATTTGAAAGAAAACAAGCCCGTAAGCCTAATAGACATTGCGGCATGTTTAAATGCGGTACATGTCCACAATGTAAATTCATCAGAAAAATAACAGCATGCACAATTAATGATAAGGAGTATAGATGCAATGGGCATTATAGTTGTGACTCCACGTCTGTTGTCTATGCAGCCATTTGTGATTCTTGTAAAGCTTTCTATATCGGTAAAACCGAGAGAAAGCTAAAAAACAGAATCTATGAACATCAATATGCAATCACTAAAGCAGATGCCAACAATGCCCTAGCAAGGCATTGCCTTGAATTTTCTGGCCATGCTTTCTATTTCTTTATATTACAGCAGAGAGGAATAGACCCGAGAGGTGGACCCTGGCAGATTCTGTTGGAAATTGATGAATTATTATGGCAGATAAGAACTAGGGCACATGTGTTTCCTGGTATAAATGAAGGTCTGTCAATCAAATGTGTACTTAAATGGCTCTCTCTCAATAGGTAAAAAATAATCATATTTACCAACGTATTTTGTAATCAATTTATCATGTTTGTAATTCATACTGATTCATACCTATTCATAAGGATTTTTTCATATACATTTTCAAATTGTTTTTTGGTATATGAATTTGTTTTCTGACAAGCTGGTTACTTTAGGGGTTGTAACGATATGATTAGCTTGTAACTCCACTGTTTCCAACCTACAACGTATAATATTTAGAATTTTATTTAGATTTTTAAAAAATTACTCACATAACTAATGTTATAACACTTCCTGACTTTATAGGTCATAAACTCCTTAGTATTTATTATTATTTTTTGATATCTATAACTATAAATGTCAGTTCTTAGGTTTTGTTATTCAATATAATCGGTAATTATTTGTGTGCATCATAATTTATGGCAAAACGCCCTAACAGGCAAATTTGCTATAATGTTCCTTGCTCTGGTTTAGTATATATTCCAATAATATGTTTAACTTATTGCTTATGTTTGGCTTATAGCCATACATAGTTTTTAGTACGGCGGTGTTGCCGTTTTAAGGTTGTCATGGTTCTATTTCATTGCAAAGATGCATCTAAACCTAATAGGTTGAAAGTTTTTAACTTAAATGTATAAATTAACTTTTTCACAAACTTGTGGTTGTCTGAAGAAGGCGGGTAATTTTAACCTGCCGAAAGCGCTTACTACTACTTGGTTTGTACAGTTTGTGGATTAAATTGGTTTTCAGCCCTCTTATCGTGTGCCGCCCGATTTTTAACAGTTCCTAGAACAGCTTGACCACAGTCTTGAGATGAAAAAGGAGGAATCCATTATCAGCCATGGTGAGACGGCTAACAGGCAAGCTTTGCTAAAAGAGTAATACAGGCAAAAGGAAAGTAGCTCACACAAATATAGAAGAAACAGTGGTAAGAATCCATGAATGGGCCCTGGTTATTATTGTAGCACCAACTAGTGAATCATTTCCAGTTAGCCACATAAGATTTCCTAGTAGCAGATTTCTTGTCTCCTTTGATACCTGCTTCACATCCTCATAAACAAGGTAAATAAAATTTATCAAAATTGAACTGCCCAGGAATTCAGTTGGAAATTTTTCAGACTAGGGTACATCTAACTCCTCTGATCTTGTGTGAGAAGATCCAATCTGTCAGGACGCTTCTGGTAATTGCCTTTGGCCAATTCCATAAGAAGGAAGAACCACTGTTACTTGGGCCAAAAGGGAGTCACTACAATGATCTTTAGATAGCAGTTATGAATTGTCAGAATGACCCTGGAAATCAGTGGAAAGGGTGGACAAGCATAAAGGAACGTTCTTGACCAGAGGAATGAAAAAGCATCTACTTTTCAGGCCTGCCTGCCAGGAGTCCTATGCAGAACTTGTTAGTTGTCTGTTTTGAAAAGAGGCAAACGGATCTCTTTGAGGTGTTCACACGTGGAATAAATCCTGGAACCCCCCACTTCCCTCATTCAATTTCCATTCATGGGCGTATGTCCTGGACATGCTCAGACTTGTCTGCCACTACATTTTGCTCTGTCAGAATGCAGAAATCTTGGAGGGATAAACAATGCTTCAGGGCAATCTCCCCTCTTCAGCTACCATAGCTAACCTGGACAAACAACAACAAAACAAAAATAAACCACAATCATGCTGCAATACAGTGCCATTAGTGGAATTTGAATTAAAGTGAATTGTGTGAGAACAAAATTCACAACTTTCTAACTTTTGTGCAACCCAAGCAAGTGTGAAAACAATGCCATTGACACTATTAACTGTAAAACCAGTCATATGAGTAGTAGTATTTTCTGCATTTGCCCTACTCGATTCCTAGTGACCACTGAATCACCATGGTCAGTTCAGGCCCACTCATTCCTCATGTTTGTTAAGAACACAAAGCACACTCATGGCTGTCTGTATGACAGACCCACATGAACAGAGTAATGAGTCATCAACAGACTTGCTGGTCAGCAGAGGTGTGTGTGTGTGTGTGTGTGTGTGTGTGTGTGTGTGTGTGTGTGAAAATTAAAAACAAAAATCAAAAAGGGAGGCACAGTGGTAAAGCGGATAGTCTTGTCAAACAGCAAGAGATTCTCCAGTTGGAATCTTGGCTGGGATGCCTTCTGTGTAGAATCTGCATATCCTCCCTGTGATTGCATGGGTTCTCATAGTGTGCTCCAGTTTCCTCTCAAATTCTAAAGACATGGAGTAAGTTGACCGGGCACCCTAAAATTGCCTGTAGGTGTGCCTATGTATAAGACATGAAATGACCATAAAGATAGGGCTAGTCACACACTGGTGTGAACATTGTCTTTAGGTGATGGTCACTTTTGCTGCGACACCTCGACCTCTTGTTCAAAACTAGGAAAAAGGGAGATATGGATGGATAAAGGAATCAAAAAGCCCTACTCCCATTAGCAAATCAGCTAATTAATGAAATTAAAGAACCATTCTATTGAAGTTGTCCAGATGAACAGAAATCTCATTTAAGTTAAACTGTTCATACAGTCGAAAATCAGTGATGCTCTACAAATGACTCAGTCAACAGATTCTGGCTTAGTTTGTTCTCAAATTATACTTTCCTTGTTCATTTGATTTTGAGTTTTCAAATCCTACATCTTGGCATGCGTTACACACATGCCAGCATTTCAAGAAATTTCTCTAAGGCGATGCCGGATTCACAATAATAAAACCTATTAATCTGAGGAACGTCATCTTAAGCAGAAACTGTATCCCTTCCTCCATAAGGTAATAAACCGCGAAATGTAAACATGAGATTCTTCTAAAAGTGGTTACTTCACACCCTTGCAAGTATGTTCATTTCACTCTTCTCTGACACAGTATGATCTCAGGGATGGCATACATAAGCAATACAATTGTTAGGATGTACGGCATTCACTTAATGATTAGTGTATTCACAAAGTTCTGTACACTCGGTCACTTACTTTACAGCTCATAGCTCTCAAGTGCATCTGCTCAAGCATTAACTTGTTTCTGTACAACACACACCAGCTGTACAGAAAACAAGTGTGTGCCAGTTAAAACTGCTTTCACCAGCCCCAAATCAATGATTTACAACTGGCTTGTTCCAGTACTGAAAATCACAATACTTTACTTGGATCACTTCATGCAGAAAACAATGAATGCAGACTCATAGCTGCAGCAGTTTAATATTTTCCAAAAGATACCTCAAGACCAAAAGTCCAAAAATATAACTTCCTTGTTCATTTGAGTCTGCATGTCAAATGAAAGCAAACTTTCCTGACTTTTCAAACCCTATAAACACATGACAGAACTTGTCTTTGCTGTGGTGCTGAGTTCACAATACTAAAACCTACTAATCTGAGGAACACCATGTTATTAGCAAATGCCAACATGCCCTCAATGTTTACTAAATAAAGCTGGTCAGGTTTTCAGTAAAAATGAATGAATAAAACAGAACACAACTGCAAATCCTGCAAAATGAGGGACTGCAGCTGTGAAATCATCCTAACAGACAATATTTTGTATTGTTACTGTCACATTTTACAAGGTGGAATCCTACACATGGTGCACACAAATTCACCAAAAACAAAACAAAGATCTGCACACTATAAACTCAAACTTTTAAGGGTGTATGGCATGTTACAGTTCCAGAAAGACGGCCCTAAAAAGCTCGGGAATGCAGGTATCACTGAAGAGGGCTGGGTGGCAATCCTTCAAGAAATAGGAGAGGTGGACAATGCGGTGACAAAAAGGTGATAATTTTCCTCAGTAAAGGCAAGATATATACATTTTTTTTATTTCAGGAGTGACACTAAAGGAACTAGCTATCCATTCAGAATAAAAACAGATGATGATACATTACTTAATTTTTATGTGAACAACACTAGAGGACTTCAAAACCTCCAGTGTAAACATAACTAAAGGATTACATGAAGGGAAAAGGGAAACCTATAGTGTATCTACAAAAATAGGAAAGGAAATAAAGTGTAAATAATGTATTTGGAGTGCTAGGTACCCAAACAACCAGTGATAAAGTATAAAAAATACCTAGCCCAAAATGAGGAACCATTTGAAAAGGGCAAGATGACACTGGTATGTCAGCTTTATGCAAAATGACAAACCTGAGCACTTCTACTATGCAGGCCGTTTCACATCCTCTACTGTAAATAACAGCTGTTCAGTGAAGCAACTAATTTATTACACGTCAAGGAAGCAGACGTCAAAGCCAGCTTCTTATACAGCCTGATAAAAGAACTGGTATGTTCCCGTCCACAGTGTGGAGCTATTGGCATGGTCATATCTCCCCTCAACTTCCATCTCTCACCTCCCAACACCACAGTATGTTAGGACAATCAAACACATGAACCCATCACTATTAAGTGATAAAACAATCTTGAGATATTAAATGGAAGAATATTCAAAAGCACTACAAGTACATAAAGTTATTTCAGAACTATGGTGTCAAAGAACTAGGCCATAGTATATTTACAGTACAGCATTTTAAATGCAACAGAGATTAAACACATCTCTCTCTCTCGCTCTCCACCAAATTGCAACTTGATTTTATTTCATCGGTATATATATAATATGGCATACGTTTCAAAGGAAAACTCGCATGTTGCTGCCTTGGCTACAAGTTTAAAATATTTCTGATACTGAACTATTAACAGACTGTGCTTGCCAGAAAAATGTGACTTTCCACTACTTACATTTTTCATACTCATTGGATCACTTTTTAAAATCAGTAAAATTAAGAAAGAAAAGAGATTATGAAGTCAAGGCCATCACCACCAAGTGACAAGAAATCACCATAGCTCTAAAATACATTTTAATGTACCTCTGACTGACTTAACTCAATCTACTCAACTATAGTGCTGTACCTTATGCTATATAATCCTTGACACTTCTTCTTTCGGCTTTTCCTGGTTAGGGGTCACCACAGCGGATCACCTGTCTGCTCATGATTGGCAGTGGAGTTTTTACAGTGTCGAGTTGCCAGCCCGGCACCCAACCTTCCACTGAAGGCACGCACTCACGCCTAGGGCCAATTTAGAGTGCCCACTCCCCCCTCAAATTATAACGCAATCTTGTATTAAGAGCTTGTGCCATTTCTCTAGCGTGTAAAAAGCATGTGCAAAACTTAACGTTTATAAAGTGTTCAGCGTTATTGTACATATAGGTTCATAGGTTGGTAACTAGGCTATCAGCCCTAGGGCCTATACAAGCCTAGCCATAACAATTCCCTGGCTATTCCTTCCCACACTATTTACTTTCCTGGACCCCTGTCTAGCAGGGCGACTGACGTGATCCCCGGGGTGAATTTCCTTTCTCCCAGAAAATCGTCAAGGTTCCTTTTGAAGAGGACCAAAGAGGCACTCTGCTTGACATGTATGGGCAATCTATTCCAGAGTCTGGGGAGTGTCTGGGTCAGGAACCTATCCCTCCAGCATGTTTTGTTTATTGTGATGACAAGGTTTAGATCCCTGGAGCGTGTGGCTCTGAGGGATTGGGATTTCTTTAAGTGTAGCATGTCCAGCAGCTCTGGGTTTGACATGGCCTTGTATGTTAAGCAGAGATCGCCTCTGAGTAGACAATATGTGACAGAGTATAGCTGGAGTTTTTTAAGGCGGTCAGCGTACGGCATCTGCTTTAGGCCTGTGATTCTTTTAGTGAGGTATTTCTGTGGCCTTTCCAGTTGTTGCAGATGTCATGAGAGGTACATACCAAATGGAGCGTTGTATTCTATAATGGGTCTAATGAGGGATGAGTACAGTGGGACAATGACCTCCTTTTTTCTGGATGAAAAGCCCTTAATGATGAGGTGTGCCACATAGAAGGATTTCCTGACTGTTGTGGCAATGTGGTTATCGAAGGTGAGACCACTGTCCACCTGTGTCCCTAAGTCTCTTATCACACTTTCGGTGTTTAGTGTACTGCCACCTATATGGTAATTCACGGATACATGTTTTTTCCCCAAAGGGGATAACTATACATTTCTTGGCATTGAGCTTGAGCCCACGGCTCTGGCACCAAGCATCTGTTTCTGTAAGGCCCTTTTGTAGAGTATCCACATCATTTGGGGATTCAATAATGGCTCCCAGTTTGCAGTCATCTGCGAACTTTGTTATCCAGAGTCCCTTAGTGTCGGCCTGTACTTCAGAGAAGTAGATGTCAAACAAGAGCGGTCCCAGGACTAAACCCTGAGGTACTCCACTTGTCACTTGTCTGGAGCTGGATTTGGAGTCGGCTAATTTTAGTGTGTGGGTTCTATCAGTAAGCCAGTTAGCAACCCATTGGGTGACGTACGGATTAATGCCCAGCTTAGTAAGTTTATCTAGGATTCCAGAGTGGGGGATGGTGTCAAAGGCCTTGGCAAGGTCTAGATAGGCTGTGTGGACCACCTTACCCTTGTCCACAGCTCTGGAGACTGATTCAAAGAAGTCAATCAGGTTCAAGAGACAAGATCGGCCCTTCACAAACCCAAACTGGGTGGGATCCAGTGTTTGAAGGTTGCCAATGTCTTTGTTTATAAGTTCCATGATAATACGCTCCATGGCCTTGCAGATACGGCTTGTCAGACTGATGGGACGGTAGTTTCTGGGATCCAAGGTGGATCCCCCCTTGTGGAGTGGGATAACTGTAGCTCTGCGCCACTCAGTGGGCACGAAACCTGAGGTGAGGCTATGATTAAACATGACACTTAGGTGAGGTGCCAGTTCATATTGTAGTTCATGTAGTACACAGCCCGGGATGTCATCTGGTCCCATGGATGCTGTATTCTTAGCTTTGGAGAGTGCGTTTTTTTACCTGTGTGGCCGTTATTACTAGAATTTGGCAATCTTCCGGTATTGAGATGGGCCATTTAGGGGATGAGAGGGGGGTGAAGCTGGCACTGAATCGATCTGCCAGGATACTGGCAATATCCTGGGATCAGTATATTTAATGCCATTCTGTTTTAGCTCAGAGCAGATCTGAGCATTGTCATTTAGATTCTTGACATAGTTATAGAATGCCTTGTGGTTGTCTTTGGAATCTTTGGCAATTTTATTTTCGTAACTAGCTTTGGAGGTTTTTATGAGGGATCTCTGTTTCTTACTGAGGCTGGTAAGGAAGTTTTTTGCATCCTGGGATTTTCCTCTTTTCTGCAACAGTTTTTTCCTTTTGTTGTAAAGTTTGTTTATGGCAGGGGACCACCAGATTGGCTTCCTTTTTTTAGATGAGAGCATCTTGGTTCTATTTGGGATGGCACGATTCATGCATGAGTGGATGTGCTCGTACAGTGCCTTAGTGTAGGATTCAGCAGTTGAACTTTCAGTTTCCATCTGCATGGGTGTCATGAAGTTTGTCACTTCTGACTTGAGTAGCATGAAGTTGGCTTTGGAGAAGTTTTTTATGGAGGTTTCCTTACTGGGGGGTTGGGGTGGGATGCGGATGTTAAGGGTGATTAGCTTATGGTCAGACCTAACGAGGGGGTGACCATAGGTGTGGAGCATCGATTTCCCATGTTGGTAATGACCAGGTCTAGGATATTGGAGCCCCTGGTGGGACTATGGATTAGTTGATCCAGGACGTTGGAATTTATGAATTCCAAGAACCGTTGGGCAAAGGTGTTGGTACACGAGTAGTTTTCCCAGTTAATGGCAGGGTAGTTAAAATCACCAAGTATGCAATGCTCGTCAGTGTTTCAGTGTATTCAATGCTATTGCACATACGTTGCTATATCATGGGACTGTGCCAAATGCAATTGTAAATATGTTAATTCTGGTTTGTGTTTTAATATGTTTAAAGCTATTAAATATAGCTCATTGTATTAAGATGCTGTACTAAATGCAGTTTTACTCATCTGTCACCATACTATGAAATAATGCCATATGCAACTGTACATACAGAATGCTTGCCTATGTACTAATGCATTCAACACCATTATACATCTGCTCACAATATGGTGTAGCAATGTTGCATACAACTGTACACGTTTTCTTTTGGAGCTTTTTTTCCCCAAACAACTGCTGAAAAGGAGTTTTCATACCAAGTCAGACCATCTCAGTACAGAAAAATAAAATAAATAAAAAAAAAAAAAACAAATTGATTTTATTTAAATATTAATTAAAAAAAAGTACAGGGCTACTAAGGGAAGATGATAAAATGACAGTTTGAATGTACACATGCTATGCTACAAGGCACATGCGTGTCCCAACTCATACATAGCCTTTACTCAACCTCGGTAATACTACACAACCAGGTAGGGGCTAGGTAACATCACAAAAACAAAGGGTTATATCTTCACCTTCCATAATGTTTGAATGCTAGAATCATCTGCTTAGAAAGTAAGTGCTTACCCTCGTTTCTCCATATGAGGAACAATAAGTTTTATTAAGAGGAAGACTGCTGTCAGATTTACATCAAGTATCTGCAACAAAACAAAAAAAATCAATTTGACAATGAAAACAGAAGCTTCAAGTGCAAGTCCTGAAGCAAGGTTATTGTACTTAACAGCATCCTCCCAGAGTTTTGTTGAGGATGGTGTTTTGACTTTGAGAACTTGTTTACTTAGGTTTTAACTAGATTTTAACTAAACTAACAGTACGAACATAACATACGTTTGTCCTTTGCTACCTGGTAAGGCATCTGCAGTTGGTGGGATTGGGAGGAGAACAGACAACAAATCACAAAAACTATACAAAACAAAAATATGGTGTTAAAGGACAGTAAATGCTTTGGTCAAGTTAAAAAATAGTGCACAGAGAAGGAGAAACTACAGCTGTGTACCAGGTACTTACCATAACAGTACATTGAGAGGGGGTCCACTGCAGCATAATTTGTAACATCTAGGTTTAACTATCTTGTGTTTTTTTTTCCCCCAGAGTCCCTTTGAAGACTAGCACATGCCTGCTAACCCAGTCATCTGCGTGCTAAACTAAACTAACATGGTAAGCAGAGTTGTGAAGGTCATTAACAAATATATTAAACATATAAATATAGTACATAGGAAAGGACCCAGGGATAGAGCCCTGATGTCACCTGTAGTAACTGGTTGAAAGGAAGAGTAGGTTTGTTGCCATTTAACAGCATGTTGCTTTCCAGACAGGTAATCAAGTAACCATGACAATGAGTTGTGTGAAAGTCCTACTGAGGAGAGCTGAATGAGTAGTTACTGGTGTGGGACAGTACCAAGTGCCTTTGACGAGTCTAAGGACACAGTGGACACAAGCAGACCATTGTTTCTACAATGGTTTATTATACTGGTGAAATGTAGGAGAGCAGTAGTGGTGCTGTGTTGGGGCATAAGCCATGTTGTGTTTTTGAGAGAAGGTTATTTGAGGTTAGGTATTGCACCAGCTACATATGGATGCATTTCTCTATTATTTTGGACAGGGGGAGAGAATCACTATTGGTCTGTAGTTATTAAATTCTGCAGATGTGCTGCCTTTGTGCAGTGGTATGATGTAGGATTTTTTCCACAGTGATGGGACTTATCTTTATACTATGGACCTATTAATTAGTATAGACACAGGGAAGACTATGATTTTGCAGCTATTTTTAGGTAGTTTGAAGGTAAGCTGGTCTACATCTGAGGTAGTTTTTAGTTTAAGAAGCAACTTCATTATGACTGAAGTGGCTACCGGACTAAAAACATTGAGCTGTGGATAGTTTTGGCTGGACATGGGTAGAGGGGGCAGATGTACCAGTGTCTGAGAGAGATAATATTGATTGTATAAAGTAGCAATTAAACTGTGTGGGGACAGAATCTGCAAATTGCCTGTTTTTGGAGAGGGAGTGGTGGTCTTGCTAGTGTTAGTAGTTTATCTAGTGATGACCATAATTGTTTTGGGTTGTTTTGATGTTTGTCTTGTAGGATGGTGTAGTATGTTTGCATGTCAAGTTTGACATGGAGCTTTGCAAGGTTTCTAAGATGTCTAAATTGCTGGAAGGCATTTTGTGTTCTATTTTTATACTAATTCTTCCAGACTTTATTCCTTTTCAGAATGAGTTTTTGGTTACTTCTGTCAGCCATGGTGTGGGGTTAAATAAAGTGGTCTATAGCACTATCTAGTGGCAATGTTTAAGTACAATCCAGTTATACTGTTTGAGTGAAAATATCTTTGCTGAAATTGGTTGTATTTCATATTTGGTTATAGGCAAGACATTTATCTAGGTTATGGTGAGTTCTAATGAGACATGTTGGTATGGGGTCACTTATGCTATCTGAGAGGCAGCCTACTTTCACCATTTTATCAGGTTTGTTTCTAAGGATCCAGTCTAATGTTGAGCATCTCCCTGAAGTTTTATTGATTCTAGTGGATGTGGTTATTAATTGTTTGAAGTTGTACACGTTTATGAATTTAGTGGGAGTAGTGGAATTTATGAATTGCCAGTCTATACTTAAGTCTACAACTATTACTGCTTCATGGTTAATTTGTTGGGATACCCAATACAGGATTGTTTTCAGCAGTATCAATGTAGTTCCCTGGTGGTATATAAAGAAAGGGGGGCCGATGATATAAATTCCAGTTAGACATATAGTTTTCCTACTGCTGATTTTTATGAGTGTTATTGGAAGTAAGCATTGTTAAATTTGGGTATGTCTTTCTTTTAATTGCTGCAAATCTTTTGGGTTTCTAATACCATGACGGGAATGGACCTCATTCCTAAGTCAAAGTACGATTAAAGTTCATGAAATTAGTATTGTTTCAATCTTTAATGTCAGCCAGAAGTGCTCTTCGCAGCACCTGTAATGTGCCTAATAATGACTCCTCCTGCAATTCGTATGGAGTTACATGTATTGGTAACATATCTAAATATGGTTGTGGATTATTTTTAAGAACTGTTGCTCCTACTACTATTGGAACTGTCTGGGTATCTTTCCTCCACATTGCTCTCATTTCTGCCTGCAAATCCTGATATTTTACGGTACTTCCTGTGGGAGTAAGGTGATGATTAGGGAATTTTTTTTATAGATGACTGTTACTCCACTTGTTTTGAGTCATGCCCGAGTATATCACACCTGGGGGGGGGGGGATCTTATTATCTTTTCTTCCCTCACCAGGTTTCAGTAGCTATGACTGTATCAAGACTGAATGTGGCAAGGTAGGCATGGATGTTGTGGATCTTTTCAATTACTTCCTTCCCCCAAAAAATGTATGTACCCAGCATGTATTTATGAGAATGTTATTTACAGTTCGGGTTAAAGCATTTGATATTTGTTTTTTTTTTTTACACATAAAATCAAGATCATCTACAGTTGGAAGTTTTGGTAAAACTCTATTCCAGATCTAGACTGTTTCTTTGCAATGTTGAAAAGCTCTGGTTTCTCTTTTTTTTTTTTTAATCCATCTTTGTTAACCAAGAATGGGTGACTGAGACAGACATATTAAAGGCTGTTTTCAGACATGGCATTGGGAGAAAAGCTACGCATTTAAATATAATGCCAGCTAGTTAAAAGAAAAAATTAAAACTACACAAATTATATATTTGCAAATAAGAATTACAATTTGAAATAGTGTGGTTGAAAATTGACATGAAAGGATGCCAGGGACATGTATATTTCTTTTTACCGTCTTCAGAACAAATGTAAACTGACCTGTCTTACTGAAACCAGATGCCTTGCACCAAAAAGTTGCTGAACGAGTCCCCAAACATTATCTGAACTTTTTTTCCCCTATAATGCTGAACTTTGGATAGTGAAGTAAATCTGTGCTAGTCGGTAAATTCATCACATCTGCCCACCACAAGAATTTCTTCTTTACTTATGGATTAGAAAGACTTCTCATATGCAATTGATCTGTAGATTGTTGCCAAAGATTTATGGGACTCCCGTGCATGTAACCTTCATATCACAGTAGCAAGATACAAGAGAACATGCTCACAATGGCTTTCAGGATAACAGTCAAACAATGGTGGCATTTTACTGAAAGAATTTTTGTCAAGATTGCCTGAACCTCTGCTTGCTTTTACTGAGTAGGAAAGACTTTCATTAGCACATAATCTCTGACTGCCCCTAGAAATACAGAAGAAAGGTTGAAAGACACAGAGTAAAGTACAGTTTTGTACCTACCATAAATGTAGATGTTCGAGGATCCACATTGCTGCAGTCCTAACTACTGGGTAGTCCGCTGTCCAGTCGGCCCGAATACCAAAGTATATGGCAAACGGCGTCGGTCAGCGCATTAGACGCGTCAAACCGCGTCGGTAGGGTAATCGCATGACCCGACGTCATATCCTCAGTCTTTTCTTGCCCCAGATGTCAGAAGACCCTGAAAAGATAAGGCCAAAACCAAAACTCCCACTCCAACATATCTGCACCAAAATATATATATACAAAATATACAAAATTAGCAGAATATAACCTCACCTACACAACCACCCCTAAACACAGAGGGAAGGAGGAGTGGTGGACTGCAGCAATGTGGATCCTCGAACATCTACATTTATGGTAGGTACAAAACTGTACTATGTTCTTCATTCCACATTGCTGCAGTCCAGAATCCCAAAGCAGAGGTAAGGGAGGCTGGCAAATCATAAGGAAGCAGGAGCTGATAACATGCCTTGCAAAATAGCTGTGGCAAAACCAGCCCTAGACTTAGAGTAGAGAGGAAGGTGGTAATGCTTAGAGAAAGTATGCACTGAACTCCAAGTAGAAATGTTGTTGAAGTGGCAGTAGCCCTAGTGGAATGAGGCCTAATCCCAGCTGGAATCTCCTTGCCATGATGGGAATAACAAAATGCAATGCAAAACCCAATCCACCTAGAAATAGTTTGTTTTGACACAGGCTTGCCCTGAGAACTCAAAGCAAAAGAAACAAACAACTGCTGAGACTGCCTAAAATCCTTAGTCCTGCTCAAATAATAACGCAATTGCCTGTGTACATCTAAAGTGTGCAAAATCTTTTCCCCTTTATTTTGGGGATCTGCATAAAAGTAGGCAAATGAATAGTTTGGTTTAAAGCCACACTAGAAACCACTTTAGGCATAAAGGAGGGATTAGTGCGTAATGATACCCTATCCTTATGAAAAATCAAAAAGGCTCAACCGCCATAAGGGCCTGTAACTCAGAAACCCTTCTTGCAGAAGTAATGGCCAACAAAAGCAGTCTTCCATGACAAGTATTTCAGTTCAGCAGTAGCTGCAGGCTCAAAAGGTTGTAGAGTAAGTTTCTCCAACACAAAATTGAGATCCCAAGCAGGAGTAGGAGCTCTCGTGGGGTCTTATATTCTTTGCCCCTCTAAGAAATTGCTTGAACAAAGGATGAAAACAATGGTGCCTCACAATCATAGTGAGCTGAAATTGCTGCAGCATGAATCTTAATAGAAGAGAAAGACAAACCTTTGTCCAATAACTCAGTAAGATATTGAAGAGCCACACTCAAATTAGGCTCTGAAATCTCCAAATTCTTTGCTGCAGTCCAAAATAAAAATCTCATCCATTTTACACTTTCCTTGTACTAGGTCTTCTGGCTTCCATAATCACATTTAAAACTTGTTGAGGAAGTTGAGACCTGCTGTCTTTCAAAACAGAATATGCCAGGCTGTTAGATGAAGAGAGTGAAGCTTGACATTGAGCAGACGACCGTCCTTCTGAGACAACAGATGTGGAATCAAGGGTAAAGGCCATGGAGGCTTCTTTACCAGACTCCTCAGTAATGGGTACCAGTGCTGAGGCCAATCTGGAGCTATTAAAATCATCCTTGGCTTGTCTTGTCTGACCTTTAGAAGCACCCTTGGAAGAAGAGGCAGAGGTGGAAGCATACACATGAAGATTTTTCCAACTGAAAGAAAGAGCATCCACTTTCCAAGCTGTGTGATGAAACCTCTTTGTGCAAAACTTTGGCAGCTGGTGGTTTAGTGGAGAAGCGAACAGATCTATGTCTGGAGTTCCCCAGGACACTGTCAACTTTTGAAATACATGAAGATCCAGTTTCCACGGGGATCCATGATTTGTCTGCTTAACACATCTGCTAAGGAGTTCTGTGCTCCGGCAGAAACCTTGCCTGAAGAGTTAGTTGCAAGCTTAGCGCAGTCTCCCATAAAATCATTGCTTGCCTGCACAATGGGTAGAATGTGTTCCCCTTGTTTGTTGATGTACCACATGACAGTTGTGTTGTCTGTTAGAATCAACACCTGCCCTGGAAGAAGTAACTCCTTGAAAGCCATTAATGCAAACTGGACTGCTAACATCTCCTTCATGTTGATATGTAGATGCTGTAGTCTGGCAGGCCACTTGTCTTGTATCCACTTTCCATTTAGATGAGCTCCCCAAGCAATGTCTGAGGCATCTGTCGTTAGAATTTGACTCGCCTCTGGCCGGGTCACAGAGAGTCCCTTGTTTAGGTGACATTCCTGAGCCCACCACATAAATTCCTTTTGAATGCAAGGTATTATTTGAATGACAGTGTCCAAATCCTGGCAGTGCTGTGTCCATACATTTTGAGATACCATTGTAGCTTCCTCATATGCAGTTTGGCATTGGGAAGCACCAGAATACAAGATGCCATGAACCCTAAGGCTTGAAGGACTGTCCTTGCAGTCAGCCCGGACTGAAGAGATAGGTGATGGAAGTAACTGGAAAGATTCTTTTGTTTGTCCGGGGTTAAAAAGGCCATCTGGGCTGCTGTATTCAGTCTCACACCCAGAAAGCACATGTCTTGAGAGGGTACTAGACTGGACTTTATTTCGTTCACAGAATACCCTAGGCATCTTAGCACTGCTATGACATATTCCAAATGCTGTAGAAGATCTTCCTTTTCTTGAGCCAGAATCAGGCAATCGTCCAAGTAAGGATAGATTTGAATTCCTTTTAGCCTGAAGTAAGCTATCACTGGAGCCAGAACCTTTGTGAATACTCTGGGCGCAGTAGATAAGCCAAAGGGCAATGCAGAGAACTGATAATGAGAATTTCCAGCTCGAAAACGCAGATACTTTCTGCAACTTAGTCTTATAGGCACATGAAGGTAAGCTTCCTTGAGATCTAAAGTTACCATCCAGTGATCCTTGCCCAGCAGAGGTAAAAGCTGTTGTAACGTCAACATTTTGAACTTGGGAATGTCCAGATAAGTGTTGAGGATAGACAAATCCAAAATTGGTCTCCACGTGTTCCCCTTCTTGATTACTAGGAACAGGCGAGAATAAAATCCTAGGCCCCTTTCTGGCACAGGAACCGGCTGAATGGCCCCTATTTGGAGTAACTGAGAAATTTGCTTGTGAGCCTCTTGTCTTTGTAGAGGAGGAATGTCTGGCATGCCTTTGAAAGGAGGCAAGGTATGGAAATAAAACCTGTAACCGTGGTGAATGATATCCAGAACCCATTTGTCTTGGGTAATTAAATCCCAATTTTCTTTGAAAAGAGACAGTCTTCCTCCTAGAGGTGCCGCCAGGTGAGAAGGTACTGGCAGCTGAAAAGGCAGGTCATTGGGTCTGCTTACGAAAGGACTGACCCCTGCCCTCACCAGAAGTCTGAGCAGGTGAACTCCTGCCCTAGGCCTAAAAGCACCTTGAGCTCTGCCCTACCACGTCTAGACCTACCCCTAGACTGGGAATCATAAGCAGGATAAGTCCATCCCTTAGCAGGCCAATTTCTACTAAACGGAGGCTGCACCTGCAAAAATCCTTAACAGTTTGCATAGACTTAGCCTTGTCCTCCATCTTCTTTAAAACTGCTAACCAAACAACACATCAGACTGTAAAGGAGCATCCAAAATCCTTGTCTTAACATGCTCAGCTAAGTTCTGATCTCTCAACCAGGCGTGCCTACGAAGAACAGAACCAGTGGCAGCCACCCTTGAGGAGGCCTGCACAGCATCAAAACCACATTGCAAGGAATGTTTACCCACTTGTTCAGACACATGAACTAAATCCTGCAACTCTTTACACTCAATACCTTCCAGAGCATCCACCTTAGATTTCAACTGCGAAAGAAGATAATTCTGATATTTTAACATGTGAAACTGACAATTCAACGCCCTCATGGCTAAAGTGGAAGAAGTATACACTTTCTTTCCCCATCTATCCAAAGCCCTTGCCTCTTTATCAGGAGGGACAGGATTTTTAACAACTGAGGCCTTCACACCTTTAGGCCCCTGAGAGACAGTTTCCGGGTCTGCCCTAGGACTCTTAAAAGATACTTATGAGCTTCAGGCACCCTATAATACCTATCCGGTTTAACTGGGGCAGGAGGCAAAGAATCGGATTCAGGGAAGCCTCTGCAAAACATCTTCCACCACATTCAAAACAGGAGGTATAGCTAAAGGCCTGTGCTGGGGTAAAACAAGAATTCCCTAAGCCTTTTCCTGGAATCAGAGAAATCTTGACCTTCCCATTTAAAATGCTCCCTCATGGAATGCAGAGTCTCTGAAAATGAAAAATCCTCAGGAGGAAGCTGAAGGAGTAGAATCATCCACATCAGAATCAGAATAAGGAGGGTACTCCTGCAAGTCTTCAGCCGAAGACTCAGAAGCCTCGAACATTGCTCAAAACTCTCAAACTCAGATTCCACCCTAGGCCTCTTATCAGGAGGGCATAGAACCCCTTATCATAGTAATCAAATCCTCTGCCATTTTAAGCATATGTTTCTTACTGAGCCTGCCCCTCAAAGAAGCATTGGAAACAGAAGGGAGGCTCTGACCTTAGGAAGAGGAAGAACAGCCACCTGAGCCCCCTCAGCCTGGCCTACTTCCTGAGAGGATACATCCTGCAACAGTAAAGTCTCTCCTGAGACTCCAAAGAAACACCTGGCAAAACCTCCTGGGACTGTCGGTTCCTCCACTCTAGGCTTTGCTGTTTTGTCCGGAGCATCCGACGGCATTTTATAATTACAACGCTTCCCAAACACTAACCTGGCACAGTCTAACCTTCTCTTAATAGTGCGTTTGTTAAATCTAGCACAAGTCAGGCCCTAAACAAGGTATACACAAAGTATGGTAATCCCTATGAGGTATCTGTTTCCCACAAAATACAGTTATTCACTTTTTCTGACATCCGGTTAAATACTGAGGCAAGAAAAAACCAAAATATTCCCCAATGGGTACTTAGCCAACTTTGATTCGGTCTGAAACTCTGGCTTCAGAAACTTTCAGAACGCCAACCTGCACTCGCAAAATTGCTTCTGCATCGGACCATGCGGCAAAAAAGACTGAGGATATGACGTCGGTCATGCGCATTAGTACCCTGACGGACTGGACAGCGGACTACCCAATAGTTAGGACTGCAGCAATGTGGAATGAAGAACATCTGTAAATTGCAGAAAGTTGTCTACAACAACACAGTTATCTTTTCTATTGCCCTATCAATAGTTACCTTGACTTTTCCAATATTAAGGTATTAGAGAAAGGAAATGGTTATTACTTAGCTGAAGTGCTGTGTGAATCTGCTGTTGTCTGACTGTACTTGATTTATTCATTTATGGTTTGTATATCTGCATTATTTATTTGATTTTTTCTCTTAGATTACAGTTATATTTTTAATTTTGCTTTAGCTCTGGCTCAAAGTTTTTCATTCTTAGAATTTTAATATTTCTTGGCTAGGGTCGCTTAGAAAATGATTCCTTTTCCATTCATGGATTGTAAAAAAATCCAATCAGATTAATTAGTGGGAGGAGCGGAGAAATAGGATTTCTTATTTAGCCGGAGTGATGTGTGACACTGCTGCTGTCTGAGTACACTTGATTTTCCCATCCACCCACACCATCCCTATTGTACTTTTAAACTTGGTGGCTTTTCAGATGCCTGCCCCTAAAATCAATTTGACTTTGGACAATCCTCCCAGTCTCATCTCACCTACTTATTATATTGGACACATAGATTAATTGGAAGTCCTCCCTTTAGACTCCTAAAGCTCAAGTTATCTTCTGATTCATAATTTCAGAATATTAATTCTTTTTTTTGCCATCTTACTTTTAAAAACCTGTAACATCTGGGACTAGGTGGATTGGAGACTCTAAATTGGCCCTAGGAGTGAGTGCGTGCATGTGTGTGCCTTCTGTGGAAGGTTGGGTGCCGGGCTGGCAACTCGACACTGTAAAAACTCCACTGCCAATCATGAGCGAACAGGTGATCCGCTGTGGCGACCCCTACCCAGGAAAAAGCCGAAAGAAGAACAACAGCATCTGGGACTGGGCTACCAATCATTAGTGAGCTTATAAGTGCTTCTCAGGAATCATCTTGGGACTATGCTTCTGCTTTGCTCCTGGTGACAGAAGGAGCAGAGGGACATTGGTTTCCTGACGGTCTCTGATAGTTAAGTGCCGTACATGCTGCCCTGAGTGGTCTGGTTGCTGATTTTGCTGAGCACCACTTTAGACCTTTGTGCAGCCTGGATTTCTGTTTTATCAAACAAAGAGAATGCAATAGCAAGTTACTAAACCTATTAAAATATTGGTTACTACTACTACCAACATTACTACTGCTACAGTTACTACCACTACCAACAACTAAGGAAGTAGCTTGGGGCTACTCCTTTGCTTCTGGTGAAAGAGTGGGCAAAGTGCACTATAAATGCAGTGACAAAAACAGCATTCTAAAATAATTTCAACTGCTGAACTCTACATTCCTGTTTCAAATTAGTTGATGCTTTTGCTGCCTGAGATACTCTGTCAACTGATTTCTTGCACTTTCAATGTGCATTACTGTTTAAGTTGATTTACTGCACGTCTATGTTCTTCAGTGATTTAAACGTTCCTATAAAACTACCTCTGAAATGTCTTCCGTACTTAACTGCACAAAGAGCAACTAATTTACACTTTGAGGAGTGCCACTCCACAAGTTTATTCTTATTCTTAATTCTTACCCAAGCTAGCCAGCTGTAAACACATCTTGTACCATCCCCTTGTAGATCACAAAATGAGGATCTGTAACCATTGATATGCACTTTCCTACTACCCCTGGCAAGGTTCTCACACACAAGCACTAACAGTAACCAAACAGGTTGTAAGAAAAATACTATACCCACCCACACACAGCAAGGACCAAAAGCAGACCACATATGCCAAGGCTCTTAAATGTAATCTTCTTAAACCCCAAACGCCTCCCAGATGCTGCACTTACAGTAAGTATTCTCAGCAAAATCAAAAGCACTCTGCCAAAACAACACCCACCGGGACACATACAGCCACATTTGTGTGTCAATTTCTAAATTCATAAGGCAACCAACCACACAACCTAATACTTAAGTAACAGTAGACCCAGCATGAGACAACAGATGTCCCACTCATAAGGCTGAGTAAGAAGACAGAGTCACTGTCAGTTGCCTACCAGGGTCCAGCATAAATAAGTCAGCTTGGGCTACTGAACTACAAGTATGAATTAGTCATACTTCATAAGGGTGTAAATGGCCTCTAATGTACCTTCCAAGACTACATTAAGAGACATGCTGGAGCTCCCGGACTGCGTGCCCCAGGCCATTATGAGCCTAGCAATAAGCAGCATTCTAGCCCCTCCAAGAATGAGCGTCTATATTACCCAATCGAACGTTTAGGTTAGCGAATACCTAAACGTCGACCTGGTAATATCGAAAAATTAAAACCGTGAATGGCCGATTTAACATAGGGAATGAATTCCCTCAGCCACAAAAAAAAAAAAAAATTTTAAACCAAAATGAAGTGGGAGGCTTCCCCCCGACACTCCCAATCCCCCCACCCAACTAAATATACCAACTCTGAGATCACTCTACAGTGGGGAAAGGGGCAAAATCTGCATAACGGCCAAGGGAATTCTTTCCCCTGAGTTAAAATAGTCCGTTCATGTTTTTTTTGCTTTCGCTATTACCAGTTCGACTTTTAGGTATTCGCTAACACCATAATCATGGGCAACATAACTACCCAGTATAAAAATTGGAAAAAAATACACAACCTCAAACATGGAGGCCCACAAATTCCTTTGCCTTGCAAACAAACATCCTAAACCAGTTAGTCTGCATGCCCACTAGGGGTGCTAACATCTTTGACATGGGTCTCACAAACATGAGAGAATGTTGCACTCCCCCCTCACAAACACACACACACACACACACACACACACACACACACACACACACGGTAATGTCATATCAGACTATAATGGTGACTCTCCTTTGAAATAAAAAGAAAACCTTGAACCCCAGCTAACCCTGGAACTTTAAGGGATTATTCTAAGACAAACTTCCTACTGAGTGACACCCTAGGAAAATTTCAAGTCCACCCCTCCCATATCTTAAGACAACCACTGGCTATGAGATAGCTGTACCCAGCTAGAATAAGCACAGAACAAACTCAAAAAGCACGCCACCCTAGTGCAATCCAGTCATCAATAAACTGTATAACAAAAAGAAAAAGATAATTGCAAAAGATAAGAAATGCAAAGTCCAGCAAGATAAAACCTCCCTCAATCTAAACAAACACCTCAGGGGGCTAATCAAGTCTGGCAAAGTCAAATAAGAGGTGAAAATAGCCTTCCAGGCCAAAGATAATCACAAGACATTTTCAGCTATGTCCACAAAGTCAAAGGCAATACACAACAATATGCCAAAGTAATTGTAATTGAACCTACATATACTGAGACAGAAGATATAGCAAATCTACTGGAAGGCAAATGTAGCCCCAATGTAATCACCTCCCCCCTCCCTCCAACACCATTCTGGAAATACCTCAACCATAACTCCAACTATTATAAGGAAGCCGGTCCTCAATGCACACCCCAAGGACAAGAACACTGCACTGATGGCCCAGATAATATCCCAGGATGCATCCTTAAAAGCATGAAATGCAACCTATTAGGACTACTAGAATCATTATTTATCCATAGACTCAGGCAGGCTTTGTGCCAAGTGAATGGAAGACTGCAACTGCCAGCACACTGCACAATGGCAGGCCATCTGTGGACCTGGGTAACTAAAGACCCATAAGTCTGATTAGTCTCATATGCAAAGCTATGGAAAGAATCATCACTGTGAAGATAGGTAAACAAAGCTATGGAAAGAATCATCACTGTGAAGATAGGTAAAGGCTGCCAGCCTAGCCAGCTAGAATTTTGTAGATATTCTGTCATTTGTAAATATTAATATAAGCCACACGCTTGTTCTCTTAAATGGGAAAAATGGTGTTTAAATGTGTAACTGCAAAAATGTAACAGTGCACTCTGCTGCAACAAAGCTGACAAGTCAATTCTTTGATGTCAAAACTCAGAGCCGATATGTCTGGATGTAGGAATTCTGACTATTATTTTGAGACCAGAGTTAAAGGCTAGAATTTGCATATATAATTTATTTTATTGCTCTGGTTCCTGACAAGCTGCAAGATCAAAGGTGCTATTAACTTCCGAGAGTCTGTTAGCCTGGGAACCAGAAAGAAATTATGTAATCTGGTACTGTGTTATCAATTTAAGGACAGAAAGAATGAGATCATTAGAGCATTTTTCTTGAGAATATCCAACATCACCAGCACTGGCTGTATCTAATATTATATGCAAGTTGGATCTTAGACCTTATTGTTTGTCTCAGAAATAGCTAGGAATTAGGAAGATTAGACTGTTTTTCTGTGACGGCAGAGCTTTTCTACTGCATTATTTCAAACATTTCAGTGTGATCTCTGAACTCTTGACTAGCACTGTGTAGTAAGAAGTATTCTCTTGTGTTTTTATTATTTATTATTAAATATTTTTAAACCTTTCAACTGTGGCTGTTTTGTGTAGAGATTGCATGTATATAGTGATAATGTACCAAGTCACTCCAAATAAGTCGACTGGTTGCACTTACCATTTGGATAATAACACTGCACAGTATAATTTGATACCCTTTCATAAGGGCCTTTGAAGAGCTGATAAATATTAGTTGGAGAACCTGTGTCAAACTTCCCCAAGAGTGTCTGTGTGGCTGCATAAACTCTTATCTCAAAGTGTGGGCGTGTCAGCTACTTGGGCAGGGACACGAAGCACTGGTTGGACAGAGAGGGTGCTGGAGGTTTTATCTTGCCCACTAGGCTAAGATCTGGACCATATAGCTGTGCAAGTGGGGAGTCTTACTGGAGACCTGGAGAGAAAGGGGGAAACTTGTGTGTATTTATTATCCTTTCCCTATATGGGTGCCCCTCACTGGTGTTAGTGATGAGGTCTGAGGCTCCTTGATTGCTGGGCCAGTGCATGGGTGTCACAATCACCATCATGGAAATGACAAACGATGACTTAGGAAACCTTCAGAGACTGAATCCAACCCACTTTAGCTTTGTCAAGGGTAGGTCATGCCTACTCAGCCTAGTGGACAAAGCGATGGATGAGGGCAAAACTATGCATACTGCCAACTTGACTTGGCCAAAGCATTTGACAATATCCCACTCGGGCATTGTACACAAACTCATGATAATAGGTATAAACCCCAATGTCAACTTCTGGACAGCCAGCTGGCTCAAAAGATAGGACTCAAGAAGTTACAATAGGGAGTTAACCTCTACAAAAAGATGGATTTCATCAAGGCACTGCGCTGTGGCCACTCCTTTTTGGCAACAACTTCACTAGAGTCAAGGAATTCATCAAGGGCCTTTGGTTGGCCAAATTTTCAATTGATTGCATACCAAGTGCAGTCATAGAATCCCCTGAAGATAAATAACTTTCAACACGGTCTAATATAGATCAACAACTGGTGCCAGAGTCACAGTCTAAAACAATGTCAAACATTCACAACAGTATCGTTTGGGAAGATGGCTTCCCCTGAAAACTACCACATTGATTAGACACCCCCAAGAGCAGACCTGGTGTCAGGGATTTGAGAATGCATGCACAGAGCAACCTGACCTTTGACCATCATGCATCTCTATGTTAGTAAGGAAATCATCCTAGGTTGCTCAGCTTTTAATCAAGGGTGTAGCATCTAGATCAAAGGAGGTCACTGTTCCACTGTACACGACCCTCATTAGACCAGTCAAGGGTAACATCCACTTTAATACCAGGCCAGGCATATGCAACTGGAGTGTACACAGAGGTTCCTCACAAAAAGAATAGGAGTAAACATGTCTAAACAGGCTGTCTCAAAGTCCTATCCCCCTACTTGGCCTCCTACAGACTGATGAGGCACGATCTATGCCTGCCCTACAAAGCATCCTCTGATCCTCTGACTGTTGCACACCTGCAAAACAAACAGTATCATATCAGAATTACACAATCTAGGGACCTAAACTTCATTAGCAACATAAATTAGGACATGTTGGAGGTACAGGTACATTTTTCGAGACTATCCCTTCCATTTAACAGGCCTTCCATTCATGTAAAGCAGAGTTTTTCCCTACCCAACTTCAAGCACAACTTGGATTAGTTTTATTTATTTTATTTTGCATTTGTTGACTGGGTTAGTCTGGCTGGGCATGAACCCTTTTTCAGCAGAGACCCGGAGAGAAAAGCTCCAAAATCGAGTACAAAAATAACATTCAAGTATGGAGATTATACAGCATGGAGTAACAAATAAAGTAAGCAATAAAAATATATAAACAAATTATTTACAGTAATTACATTACAATCACAGCAGTGATAAAAAAACAGCTTTTTGGTAATTGGAAATTTACTCCTTGTCTGGTATCTGTCACATTTAGACAAAGGCATGACCATCCATACCCAAGCCTAGATGTACCCTTTAAAATAACCCCAGGGTATCAAATGTTGTCAGATACATTTGGGATGAATGGCTAGGCTTAAAAGGGTCCTCTGGGGTTACTAAGCTAGTAATTACCTGTGTTTTCTTTCTGAGATGTTCAAACACCAGAATTAAACATTTAGTAAATATGCACAGGCTGTATACAATCCAAATGGCAAAAAACATCATTAAAATAATGAGCTATATGAAATCTGAGGCGTTTTCAGTGAGAAGGTCTCAACAGAATGTCAAGATTGTTATGGTATGGTACGTATCCAAGGCTGCCTTGTAAAATTTTGTTCTGTGGAAGGAAGAACTGTGCTAACAGTCACCATCCTGCATGATTTTGCATGTATGAACTCCTTCAGTTATGGTAAATTTTTAAAGGTCTTGAAGCTGCATCTCTTCTGGAATAAAAAAAAAAAAACTTGACCTTGTTAACTTTAAGGTACTTTCTGTAATGTTTTCTTTATCAGCAAATGATCCACTGATTATAATGTCTGTTGCATTTGATGTAGTGGCATCAGTGGAACAAGCTGCCTTTGAGAATTCTGAAAAAACTCTATTGCAAATATAATTTCAGAATGTATGCAAATCACAGCTGTCTATGGTTATTTTATACCCAGCAGAAAGAGACCCAACTGAAGTTTGCATCCTAGTAGTAATAGAGGAAAGAGTTAGTAATTCTGCAGTCCTCTGGTTACATCAGACTTTTCTTGCTGAATTTAGGTAGGAATTGGATTGTTTTTGTTGACGACTGTTGTGGAGTTCTTTTCCAATAAACTAGTTTCTTATCTGTAGTGAAAGTCTTCTACTAACTACTGGGAAGTAGGAGCTACATAAAATTTCTTTAAATGAACATCTTATTTTACCTTCCTTTCCTAAAGTGACAATATTACCTGCTGCTTGGCTAAATAACATTTCTTTTGCCATTCATGCATTAAATAATTTATATCTGCCTTCACAATTATGAGTCTATATTGAATAATCTAAAAGTGAATTAACTGAACGGTATTTACATTGAAAATACTGTTCAGAGAATTCGCTCTTATGGGGGGCTGTACCCCCCAACTAATTATATATACCAACTCCGAGATCGCACTACAGTGAGGAAAGGGCAAATTTTCTAATCTTCACTGTACTGCGATATCACTATTAACAGTTCGCTGAACGGTATTTTCGATGTAAATACCATTCGGTGAACTCACTTTTAGATTATTCAATATAGACCCCACAATTATAGTGGTCTGTTCTAAGCCATGCTAGGTTTTCCAAAACCTGCTGTCAACTGTTGCTGATGCAACACAAAGAGTGTGTGTGTGTGTGTGTGTGTGTGTGTGTGTGTTTACTCCTAGTTTGCTCACTGTAGCAACTAACTTCTCAATTCTATTAAGAATGCTGCTAAGAACAGACTTTATATTTCCTGAATGAGGTCTAACTGATAAGAAACCAACTTGACCACTCAAATTATCCTGCAAATACTAAAGAAAAATACACCAGCACTTTAAAAAATGGTTAGTTTTCTTTTGTTGATCAGTATAGCCAGTAAATGCTTTCATCTTGTTCAAAGACTTCAAAATACTGAATACATTAGTCATTTACAATTACACAATGACTGGACATTAACATTCAAAAACAAGCATGCTGATTGGTCATCCCAACCAGCATATGTTCATTATATATAGAGTGTATGCCCGGACTTTCTTCTATTAATATATGCTCTGAAACTCTTATTTTATTTATTATTTATTTTATTTTATTTTACATTTGTTGATCAGGATAGTCCGACTGGATACATGTCCATTTTCAGTGGAGGCCTGGGGAGAAAAGCTCCACAATAATAATAAAACATAAAAGTAATATTACAATAATATTCCAAGATGCTAAAGGATATAGATACAATATGTCAGATAGTTCACCACAGTAGGAACACAGACATATGCAAAATGTTAATAGAGTGAGAAACGAAATAGAATCAGTACACAAATTTAGAGCACATCAGGGAAACAACAGTATAGAGAAATGTACAACTGTACATTAAGGTATAACATCAGATGAGTAGAGTATCTCCTTGCTGATAGTCTGCTAGCTAAGAAAAGACCAAAAATGTTGAATTGAGTTAGTCAGGGTTTAGGCATGGACAGAGCCAGTTAGCCCTTAAGTATTTTTTGAGGCTTTTTTTAAATAGGGGAAGAGATAGTTCTTGGGTAAGGTTAGCAGGAAGAAGGTTCCAAGTTTTACCCACTGAGTTAGCAAACAGGGGAATCATCTGCTGTATTTATTGGATTTTACGGTTTGGACTGATAGCTTGTTGGACGAACGAAATGGCCTGATAGCATTATGTGGGCTAATGCTCTTAAGGCTTGGGGTTTTGTCCGGATGGTTAAGTATTTTGTGAGCTGGTTAAGCTTTAGCAGGGAAGGAAATTCCAACCAGTCAAGTTCAGTTAGGTTTTTGCAGTGGTGCGTCCTATATGCCATACCTATGGCAAATCTAGCTATATGGTAGTAATAGGAAGATAGTTTGCCGAGGTTAGCTTTAGACAGGTTTGAAAATACTGGCGAGGCATAAAGGAGAGTGGAGAGAAGATGGGTTGGGGCAATAGCACACTTAGCATAAGGGGTTAGGAAAGGTTTGGCCTTATAGAGGGGATCCTATTTTTTTGTTGATGGACTTAATCGTATGGTCTATGTGCGCATGAAATTTGAGGTTAGTATCTATAATTACTCCAAGCAGTTTAGTTTGGTTGTCAGGAGAGATGATTGTAACATTATTAGACTTAATAGTAAATAACAGAAGAGTGGATCTAGAGGTGGGAGAGAAAAGCAGCAGCTTGGTTTTGTTCAGATTCAAGAGAAGTTGTTGATCAGCCAGTTTTCTATACTGTTAAAAGTATTCTGGGTTAGGGATAGCAGATTGGCTGGTGAGGTGGAAGAGCAGATCAATGTGGAATCATCGGCATATCGGATACATTGTGCCTTTGGGATAGTAGTATGAAGGTCATTTATGAAGACAGAGAAGAGGAGGGGACCAAGAATGGAGCCCTGAGGGACTCCTAAGGTGACTAGGAGATGTGATGACACTTTGTCCTGCCATAAGAAAGCCTGCTGTCTACCCCATAGATAGGACTGAAATCATTGTAGAGAGTGATGGTCCAGGTAGACAGCTTTCAGGGTACTAAGCAAGAGTTGATGATGGACTATAACAAAGGCCTTAGAGAGGTCCAAAAAGAAAGCAGATGATAGCATGTTGTTGTTGCGATTAAGATTGATGACACAGGAGAACGATAAGAGGGCTGACATGGTGCGATGGTGTGGTCTGAAACAATGCTGGGACTCTGTGAAGTTTATTGTGGTTGAGGTAGTCCATAAGTTGTATGTGGACACAATTTTCCAAAAGTTTTGCTAGAGGTGAGAGAATGGGTATGGGCCTACAGTTGGACAGTTCTGTGGAACTACCTCCTTTATGTAGGGGTATTACATGTGAAATTTTCCAGATGGATGGAATGGTTGCCTCGGAAATGGATCTATTAATGAGTGTAGAGACTGGGATAGCAATGGCATCAGCAGCTAGTTGCAGGAATTCAGCTGGGAGGTGATCTGCTGCTAGGGAAGTGATTTTAAGTTTTTTGTAAAGGGTTTGCATAAGGGTAGTAGAGATAGGTTGGCAGCTAAAGGAGAAATGGGTTGCAGGAGGCTTTGAGCTATCGGATTTGTTATTTTCGGTACGGCTGGGAGGGAGTGGGTGAGGGGGTGGGTTAGGCTTGGTAGTAGTGAGTTGGGTGGCTAGTGCCTGGATAGTTCCTGTAGAGAAGCTATTAAATGTGTTAGTAATAGCCACTGGTGTTTCGTCAAGGGCAACTGATGGGGTGGGAGTGGTAGTATTACCTGTGTGGAGGAGATTATTTATTCCAGTCCAGACCTTTTGGGATTTATTTTGGTGCTTTTGTTGTAGGTGGGTGTAGTAGTGTTTTTTGTCTGATATGATAGATTTTTGTGTCATTCATTATTTGATGGTATCTGATTAGATCTATAGGGTCTCTAGTATTATGCCAAGTGGACCAGGCCTTCTTCCTATTGGATATTTTGTATTTTGTAAGTTTCGTTAGCCATGGAGCAATTCGAGTTTTGGCTCGGATGGTGCATGTAGGGGCATGGAAGTTAAGGATATTGAGGAATTGAGTGTTAAACAAGGTCACAGCCTCATCTAGTGGAAGTCTTAAGTTCAGACCAGTTGATAGCTTTTAGATCTTGTAGAAAGTTATCTAGGTTAAATTTTTTTCTGTTTGTCACCTTATAGGTGTGTTGATGGATGAACTCAGCTTTGAATTTAATAATGTAGGTGAGGCAATAATCACTGAGGTCATCAGGTAGTGTGCCTGAATGGTGCATCTGTGGGTCACCATTGATCAGGATCCAATCTAGGATACTACCTTTGTCTTTATTTTTGCTATACCTAGTGGGGGAGGTTATGGTTTGGGTAAACCTTCTTCTTCTTTCGTCTGCTCCCGTTAGGGGTCGCCACAGCAGATCAACTGTTTCCATTTCCTCCTGTCCTCTGCATCTTGCTCTGTCACATCAACCACCTGCATATCCTCTCTCACCACATCCATAAACCTTATATTAGGCCTTCCTCTTTTCCTGTTACCTGGCAGCTTCATCCTTAGCATCTTTTTCCCAATATACTCTGCATCCCTCCTCAGCACATGTCCAAACCAACATAATCTTGCCTCTCTGGCTTTGTCTCCAAACCTTCCAACCTGGGCTGACCCTCTAATATACTTAATCCTAATCCTGTCCATCCTCATCACACCCAGTGCAAATCTTAACATCTTCAACTCTGCCACGTCAAGCTCTGACTCCTGCCTTTTTGTCAATGCCACTGTCTCCAACCCGTATAACATAACTGGTCTCACTACCCTCTTGCAGACCTTCCCTTTCACTCTTACTGGTACTCGTCTGTCACAAATTACTCCTGACACTCTTCTCCACCCACTCCATCCTGCCTGTACTTTCTTCTTCACCTCTCTTCCACACTTACCATTACTCTGAACTGTTGATCCCTAGTACTTAAACTCATTCACCTTCACCACCTCTACTCCCTGCATCCTCACCATTCCTCTATCCTTCCTCTCATTCACACACATATATTCTGTCTTAGTCCTGCTGACCTTCATTCCTCTTCTCTCTAGAGCACATCTCCACCTCTCCAGGGTCTCCTCCACCTGTTCCCAACTCTCACTACAGATCAAAATGTCATCTGCAAACAACATAGTCCACGGGGACTCCTGTCTGATCTCGTCTGTTAAACCTGTCCATCACCATTGCAAATAAGAAAGGGCTCAGAGCTGATCCTTGATGTAATCCCACCTCCACCTTAAACGCATCCGTCACTCCCACCGCAGACCTCACCTCGTCACACTACCCTCGTACATATATTGTACCACTCCTACATACTTCTCTGACACTCCCAACTTCCTCATACAATACCACAACTCCTCTCTAGGCACCCTGTCATATGCTTTCTCTAAATCCACAAAGACACAATGCAACTCCTTCTGACCTTCTCCATACTTCATCAACACTCTCAGAGCAAACATCGCATCTGTAGTGCTCTTTCCTGGCATGAAACCATACTGCTGATCACTAATCATCACCTCCCTTCTTAACCTAGCTTCCACTACTCTTTCCCATAACTTCATGCTGTGACTGATCAGTTTAATCCCTCTGTAGTTACTACAGCTCTGCACATCACCCTTATTCTTAAAAATCGGTACCAAAACACTTTTTCTCCATTCCTCAGGCATCCTCTCACTTTCCAAGACTTCATTAAACAATCTAGTTAAAAACTCCACTGCCATTTCACCTAAACACCTCCATGCTTCCACAGATATGTCATCTGGACCAACAGCCTTTCAGTTCTTCATCCTCTTCATAGCTATCTTTACTTCCTCCTTACTAATCCATTGCACTTCATGATTCACTATCACCACATCATCCAACCTTCTCTCACGCTCATTCTCTTCATTCATCAACCCCTCAAAGTACTCTTTCCATCTGCTCAACACACTCTCCTCGCTTGTGAGTACGTTTCCCTCATTATCCTTTATCATCCTTACCTGCTGCACATCTTTACTAGCTCGGTCCCTCTGTCTAGCCAAACGGTACAGGTCCTTTTCTCCCTCCTTAGTGTCCAACCTTTTATACAACTCTTCATATGCCTTATCCTTAGCCTTTGCCACCTCTCTCTTTGCCATGCACTTCATCTCCTTATACTCTTGTCTACTTTCTTCATCTCTTTGACAATCCCACTTCTTCGCCAACCTCTTTCTCTGTATACTCTCCTGTACATCTTCATTCCACCACCAGGTCTCCTTGTCCTCATTCCTCTTTCCAGATGTCACACCAAGCACCCTTCTAGCCATCTCTCTTACTAGCTCTGCTGTAGTTACCCAGCTATTCGGTAACTCTTCACTGCCACCCAGTGCCTGTCTTAACTCTTCCCTGAACATCACCTCACAATTACCCTTTTTCAATTTCCACCATTTGATCCTTGGTGCTGCCCTCACACTCATCCTCCTCTTCTTGATCACCAATGTCATCCTACAAACCACCATCCTATTCTGCCTAACTACACATTCCCCTGCCACCACTTTACAGTCTCCAAACTCCTTCAGATTGGCCCTTCTACACAAAAAACAATCCACCACTGTGCATCTTCCTCCACTCTTGTATGTCACCCTATGCTCCTCCCTCTTTTTAAAATACGTATTCATCACAGCCATGTCCATCCTTTTCGCAAAATCCACTACCATCTGACCATCTGCACTCCTTTGCTTAACACCATACCTACCCATCACTTCCTAGTCCCCTCTGTTCCCTTCACCAACATGCCCAATGAAATCTGCTCCAATCACCAGTCTCTCACCCTTGGGTACAGTCATCACCACTTCATCCAACTCACTCCAAAATTTTTCTTTCTCATCCATCGCACACCCAACTTGTGGAGCATATGCACCAACATTCATCATTACACCATCAATTTCCAGCTTCATAAACATCACTCTATCCGACACTCTATTCATCTCCAAAACACTCTTGGCATACTCTTCCTTCAGGATAATTCCTACACCATTTCTGCTCCCATCCACACCATGATAAAACAATTTGAAACCGCCTCCAATACACCTATCCTTGCTCCCCTTCCATCTGGTCTCTTGCACACACAATATACCAACTGTCCTTCAGTTCATCATATCAGCTAGCTCCCTCCCTATACCAGTCATACTGCCAATATTCAAAGTTCCGACCCTCACTATCGCAGTCCTAGTCCTTACCGGTCTTCAGGCATGCCTTCCGCCTCTTCTCCTCCTTCGGCCAACAGTAGCCTAATTTCCGCCAGCACCCTGTTGGCCAACAGTATTGGTGGTGGTCATTGTTAACTCTGGCCTCGATCGATCCGGTATGAGTTTCTGTACAGTTTTCTGCATGTGTGATGTGGCACAATTTTACGCCGGATGCCCTTCCTGACGCAACCCTCCCATTTATCCGGGCTTGGGACCGGCACAAAGAAATGCACTGGCTTGTGCATCCCCAGTGGCTGAGTTCTAAACCCATGGAGGTTTAACTGGTTGCTGGGGGCCTTGGAAGAACAAGTGTTCCAGTCGATGTTAAAGTCACCTAAGATAATGGTTTCCTGGGGATATTTGCATGCTAGCCAGTGCAATATATGTTCTAGGGTGCCAAAATTTTTCCAGGGGGAATATAGATGCAGACAATATATCTATTTTTATTTGCAGTTTAGTGATGAGAATTTCAGTGTTGTTTACCTGCAGTGGCTGTTGGTGTCACTAGTGACTGTGAGGTTGGACTTAAATAATACAGCCACCCCACCACCTTCCTTGGATTTCCTGTCTAACCTAAGGATGTTATAACCTGGGGGACTTACTTCAGTGTCTTTAGTTGCTGGTTTTAACCAGGTTTCAATAAGGCAGAGAATATCCGGGGATTGGCCAGCTAACAGTTCATGGAGGTAGTGGATTTTATTATTTAGGCTCCAGATGTTAAGATGGCAGGCTAGGAAGGAGTTTGGATACTTATCTAAAGAACAGTGGTCAGTATTGTTTACCTTAGAGCAAGTGTCAGATGATGTAACGTTGTTACGGTTTAGGTGGGAAATCTCTGGTGTGGATGGGCCAAGGTTAGAATGGATGTCACCATCTTTAGTTAGGTTGGAGTTCAGCTGGGTTATCAGTTTCAGTATTTTACTAATAAGCCTTAGATAGTGCCTAGATCTTTGGCTGATATAACTAGGTTGGAGAGGGTTATGGTATTTGTGGGGGGAGGGGTTGGCTAAGGAAGAGGGTATGTAGTTAAAATGGTCTGGTTTCTTAAAAGCAAGAGTGGTGGAGGTTTGGGATTTTGGGCATATTAGGTCTGGATAGTGCTCATATGCTGTGAGGTGGTATGGTACATAGAGCATTAATAATAGGTAGAGGGGCGAGAAAGATTTGGATGTTATCATTGTTATATTTAAGACAGTGAAAAAACACAGTGTTAAATTTATTAGCAAGCAAGTGGTTGTGAACTTTACTATTAGCAAAGTAGATGAAGAGGAACAATAAAGTGAGGGATTAAATTATGTTAAGGGATGGATGGGTGATTAAGCAGAAAGGTGGAGTAAGTGGCATGGAGGCTGTGATTGGGTATATGGATATAGGGAGGGGTTAGGTGTAATAAATATAGCTGTACTGAGGATGGGTGAGAATTGGGGGCAGGGAGGGGCAAAGTGAGCGCTCGCTAAGTGAGGGTGAGCGGAGTGGGGCTAACACTGCTTTGTTGTAGTACAAATAATCTGTTCGCTGGTGTTTTTTTCAAGCAAAATCCTTTATTATCCAACATCATCAGCCATATCAGTCTTTTTAGTACAATACAGTCTCCAAAACAGTAAAAGTGAAACACTTGGCGATGCAATGGAATATAGTCAGAAATAAAGTTGTCACTGAGACATCCTGAAATTAGACAGGCACCCTGAAGCGAACAATTCCAAGTGCGTTTCTGATGTTGGCATGTAGTTTTAACAAAAACTAACTGTTAGATCTATTAATCCCGTGAGCTGCAAGCTCAGCTCGTATTACTGGATGATCCAATCCCTTTCCAATCAGAAAGCCTTTCTAATTTTGGGGTGTCTCAATGGCAACTCTAATTCTTGTAATATAGTTCTTCATAGAGTGATTTATGGAAAATAAGATTGGACTCTAATTGCAGGACTAAACATTTGCAGCTTATCCCTTGCCACCAATCCAAGAGATGCCCTTTCTTTTCTGCAGACCAGTAACTGTTCTGTATTAAAGCTGGTGTAACTGGTTATTCTATTGCATTGACAAGGGATTCACAGTTATTGATTTGGAGACCATATTGTACTAAAAAGACTGAGATGGCTGATGTTGGATAAAGGATTTTGCTTGATACCTTCCTTGGTTGGTTCGTTTTTTTTAATTAAAAACGGAAAGAAAAAAAACACGGAGATCTTCTTTTCTCCACCGATTCATTACACAGCACTGATGTACTGAGTAAGCATAGGAACAACAGTCCCACACGCATGTGCAGTACATCAAGAAAGTCCCAGCATACCAGGAGAAATGCGGAAGCCTTTATCCAAGGAAATTATTTATGAAAAGTAGCTAACTGTTTTCTTAAATAAAGTCACTATATAATAGCAATAACCCATGGCAGGATGTGAGTAAATGATGAATTTACCCACAGTTGATGTGGTTTGGTCACTCGGGCTTCGCTTCATTTGCAACTCCAGTAGCACAACTTAACTTTTTTTTTTTTTAATAATAAACCATTTTATGTTTTTTTTATTTCTGTACATACACTTTTCAACAAAAACTAAATGTAAATCTCCTGACCTCCATAGTGCTTTGAGTACTACACACACCTTTTCCGAACCTCGGCACATCTCTCCAGTAAGCAGGCTTCCTCCCTCCTTATTTACCCATCTTCACTTCATGTCAGTACAGTCCTATAAACTCCAATCTTTTTTTCCTCTCTGCTTTTTGGCAACTTCACAGACTATCCAAAGGTTCTACCCTCTACGTCCACCTCTGGTTCCACCTCCCTGCAATAACTTGCAATTTCACTCTGTAAACACTACCATAAACATTAATCCCACTCTTTTCTCTTCTTGCCATATCTCCATTCTAGCTACCCCAAAAGACAAAACCAGTAAGAATCCTCTCTCCTTCCTTCTTGTATAGCCTCGTACACATACACTTACACTTCTGGAACCACCACCTTTTCTCCATTATCTTAGCATATGGTTACCAAGCATGACTTGCATCAAAGCAATACATGCATGTACAGACCAAATGCTGTCCCTATAGTTTGTAGCCATTTAGAAACCCGCAACATTATCCCATAGCCAGTGCTTCCTCCACACTCCCATCCTCCTCCATCAAACTCCATTTGCACTTCTCAGAACTCACTCTGCTTTGTCCAGTGGCCTTGATTATTAGACCTGCTCTCCTTTTTCCTTGTTTCATACACTTACAGCATTCCCAATCTCTCTATTCATCCTCGGCTCCCACTGCCTCTCTTTCAGTACGACCTGCTGACTCATATGGCTCTCATAACTCGACTAACCCCCTTATTCTAAAGAGAGTACTGCTGTTTAAGCTCATTGAATTTTAAAAACTACCAGTATCCCTTCCTCAAGTAAGCTTTTGACTTTCATTTCCCTTTCCCAAAGCACACTTCCCTCATAATCATATTCAATCCCCTTATTCCCAAATCCCTGCAACCCTTCCATCATCTTCAAATCTTTCATGCTGTGTTTTTTTTTTTTAATCATCTTTAGGTGATAAAAAAATAGCCATTTTTTTAATTCGTGCTTCACCTTCTGCAAATTCACCCCCCCCCACACACACACACTTTGATTTCAAAATCTCTTATGTACTCAATGCTACCACATACTTTCTAAAGTCCAGCATGCCCCATTCCCCAACTCTTCTCTTTCTCAAATTTCTCTCTCCACTTTCCTCTGCAAGCAAACTTTTCATGGGTATCCCGATATCCCATTCACCACCTTATCCCTCTAGGATATCGCTTCATGACATATTAATGAAATATAAAATTTGTCTGTTGAATCACTATTTTTTTACAGTCTTTATCCTGTTTGATAAATAAGCTCTACCTGTCCAGGTATAACTTGATCATTTCCAAAACCTTGTATCATTCCCTTTTTGTATTATAAAAACTGTTAAACATTGAGTTTATAAGTTGAAGTGTGTGTTTATGTATAGAATCACACAGATGCACACTCACCCGTAAATGGCCATTCTCTCATCTGTGATTAGACTCTCAATACTCTACAACCCAAAAATGGATAAAGCAAATCAAATAATGAAAGAATGAATGCAGGCTAAAATATCTGTAAATGTTTTTGTTTAACCAAGAAATATCTTTATTAAATCACTTATGACCTAGACAATCATAGAATTATATAAATGAAAGCAAACCATATTTACACAACCTTAGTTGCAAGCATTTTACATCACAAACCATACCAACAGATACAACTTCCCCCATTCAAAGAAAAAAATGCTCACAAGGAATTATCCAAAAACAAGGATGTGAGAATCATGAAAGCTGACAAGGGGGGGTATGGTTGTGGTCATGGACAGTGGCAAATACCACTCAGTTATTCTCAATATGTTACAAGATGATATGGTTCATGATGAAACCACAGTGGGCAATATCAAGAAATACCTTTCTACTACAGATGGGTATTTCAATGATTTATTTACACAGGGCAATACGGATTATGAGATTTTTACATTTATGCAAGCTGAGCTACCTAAAATGGTGAAGATTTTTGGAATACCTGAAGTATACAAAAATAGTTAAATCCTCCATTTAGACTGGTAGTGGAGCTGACAATTATAAAACTGAACCAATTACCATTTACCCCAACTATATTCTCAACCTTATTATGCAAAAATCAGAATTTTACATCAGAGACTCGTGGTATCTACTGGAGCTATTGAAGAAGATCCACACACTTAACAAGTGAATTTAAGTTTGAATCACAGGATTTTGTCTCCTTTTACACCAGCACTGATGAGGAGACAGGCACAGAGTTTGTTCGGAAGCATTTAACAAGGTTCACCGATTCTGATAACACCTTGATCAACACTGTCCGTTTCTTGGTGGAAATTGTCCTGGACAATTATTTTTTTACTTTTACAGCAAAATACTATAAACAATAGTCCGGAGTGGTGATGGGAGCCAAGTAGCCCCTGTTTTTGCTAACATTATCATGACATGGTGGGAACACGAATACCTTAAACCTCACCAATTTTATCAGAAAGTGGTTTTCTATAAGAAGTGTACTAATGACCTGCTTATTGTGTGGAAGAGGGTCCGAAGATGAATTCGACAAGCTACTTTTTTTAACGTTCACTAGTAGTGGTTTTGGGATGTCCATTAATTTTTTGGACATCAATTTGACTTTTGATGCATGTGATGGTCAAATCAAGAGTAAGATCTACAGGAAAGAAATCTTTGTGAACAACAATTTACAGAAGACCCAATCAGCACCCGCATCACATGAAGAAGGGAGTAGTCAAGGGACAATTCACACAGCTCAACAGATTGATGAGCAATGATAAACTTTTCAAAGGAAGAAACAGAAACAAAGCATTTCTTCATAGCCAGGGGCTAAGACTCTGAATGGCTAGCCACAATCATTGGTGAACCTCATTTGTTATGGACTGGGAAAGATAACCAATCCTTGGAAAGGACCAGAACAGTTGTTCACTGGCCACTGAGGAGATGCACACCACCTAGCCTAGTCTTCCCACTGGCTGAGTGCCTTTCCACGCCTCGTTATCATTTACATGACTATTAGAGATATCTACCAGAATAACTGGAAAATAATTTTAGGCAATGGTAATGTTGCAAGAATTTTAGGAGAACACCCGATTTTCACCTACAAAAGGGTGAATTCTGTAAGATCCATTCTAGAAAAACAGAATGGGCCAAAGAGACTGAAAAGGGTACATTTGGGACTTTTAAATATGGCAAATGCAAGCAATGCCACTTTATCATGAATAGAAGTACTTTCATTAGTCATTTAAATATGAATATTTTTGCATACCATAGGTACAACTGTGGTTCGAATTGGATTGTTTACTTAGCTCACTGTGATTAATGCATCTGCTTTTATGTTGGAAAGACTATTAGGAAGCTGTCTTGTAGAATTTCTGAACATTCATTAGCAATAAGAAAGAGGGATACTAGTAATGCCCTTGCGAGACATACTTTGCAGTATGAGAATTAAAAAAAAAAATCCAGTTCTTTGTGCAACATTCTGATGAGTGACTTTTCTGGCAACTAAAACATGCTTTTAGAATGCAGAGAATCAGAATGGCAAATCAGACTGAATTCAGATAAATATCCTAGTTTAAATGAAACTGTCAACATAAAATGCTTTTTCTTAGCACAAAGAATTTACATGTGATTGTGGAAAACTACAAGTTTATGTTTTGCATTCACTAGTTTAATTTGTTACTTTGATTTCTTTTGACATGTCACTTTAAAAGCTGGGGAAAAAGGGACTGGATGTTTTTATCATGTGATCTGTTGGGCATCATTTTTTAAACATGATATGTGTTTCATTACATTTATCTGATGAAGTTCTTGGTGTATGAACAAAGAACAAAAGCGTTCATTTTAAGAACAGGTCATGGTGGCTCCCCAAGTTTGCCAAGTAGAACACATTTCTATTTTTTCTGGTTTGTTTGTTCTACACCACTTTGGTGTTTTGTTAAACAAGAAACATCTTTATTAGTATTACCACTTATGACATAGGCAATCGTACATTTATACAAACAAAAACAAACCATATTGACACAATCTTAGTTGTAAGCATTTTACATCACAAACCATACTGACATAATTCTAGTTGCAAACATTAAACATCACTTGCAATCTTATCCAGTCTTTGTCAAACATTACATACATCATTAAAGTCCTGCTTTCTTTTAAACCTCATTCCTTCCCTGTATGTATTATTCCCACAATTCCCATTATTTCCTGTGTAATTTGCTCCTACCATTTTTTGAAAATCTTAAATTCAGTTATCTGTTAGTATATTGACTGCTTCTAGTACAGCTGGTTTAGACTTTAATTTCCATTTTACAGTATACTTTTACTTTTTTGGGCAGCCACCATAATTAGACTCAGCAAGGCCTTACTATGTCTAAGTAATTCCAATTCTGCTTCATAGCTCAGAAAAAAAAAATAATTTCCCTAGTTACATCAATTCACTCACCCACCATCTCTGACAGAGCAGTCTGCAAGGAATCTTTAAAGTCTGCCAACTCATCACACTCCCAAAAATATGTTCCCATTTACCTCTTTCTTCCCCATCACACCTCCAACATTTGCTGTCTACCTGAGAAAAAATTCTCTGGAGTCTACTTTGGGTATAAAAATAGATATGTAAGCACTTCCAAGTAAAAATCTTAAATCTTCTAGATTTTGTTGCATATTTGGGAGGCATACATATATCCTTTCATTGTTTCTTTAAATTGCTTATCCAATCTTTCTCCAAATCCTTTCTAACCTGCTCTGATTGATACTTATAGTTATGCAATATTTTATATGCTCTATTAATTGTTCCTTTAATGATGCCCTTTGATCTAGAGTCTACTAAAAACTACACCAGTGCTGGTCTTTCGTTTACAACCCCCTATTTCTTTCGCTTTGCCTATACTCCCGATATCAATCTTTAACCTGCAGTCCAAATAAATCCTTGGCATCTTCCCATTCTATTTCCCTATCTAGTTATTTGCTCTCAATACCTTGGTTCCTTTGCCAGTTTTCTCCAATAAATTCTAGCCCAGTCTTGCCTCCAGTCTGTATCCCTAATTGCAGTCATCCCGATTGGCAGAACCATTCTCCATTCCTGTGTTGGCTTAGTTGCTCTTAGAATACTTTGTTACTTTATGAATGTAATATTCTGTATGATTATTGTTATTCACCTTAAAGGTCCACATTCAAAATCCCAGTCTCTCCTTGTTTCTTGAGTTTACCCCGGTTTCATCATCACTTTCCACTCTGAATTATAGCTTTCTGCTTGTGCTATGTATAGGTGCCTTAACTGTGTTCCTCTGAAACACCCCATCAAATTGGGTAATCCTAGTCTGCCTTGTTATTGGAAGAAGAAGCTTATCCCACTTGACTCCTGCCATCGTTCCCTCCCAGATAAAATCCTTCAGTTCTTTAACAATTGCTATCCACTCCTCCTCCTCTGGTTGATAAAAGTACACCTGACCTGTGTGTAAGACTAAAGGGACTAAAGATTTTAACTGCTTCTATCTTACTATCACATATGCATAAAATAGAGCTTCCATTTTCTCACATTTTGTATTATCATTTTAGTCTTTTCCCATATATCCTTAGCTGCCACACCAGAATCATTTTTAATCCATACTTCGAAATACTTTTTTATCATGTACCCCATAAATATGGATACTGCTGACAATTCGTGTGATGCCTTTGTTTTAGCTTCATTAATTTTGTATCCTGAAAAGATTTGAAATGGTCTCAAAATGTTCCACAACACTGTAATGTCCTTTTCTGGTTTTGTCAGGTTTAAAATAATGTTTGTAAAGAGAACCAGTTCTTCTTGACTACCATACCAATTATATCCTTGAATCTGAGTCCCTTATTTTCTTTGTCAAAGGTTCTAAATATAATGCAAATAACAAATGGGGAAGAGGACACCCCTGGTTCATCTGCTCAAAACAGAAATCAGAGAGGTCCCCACTCACTTGCGAAGGATATATGAGGGATCAGAGGCAAAAATTAATCAACCTTATAATTTTATCTGGGAATGCAAATACTTCCAATGCCTGCTCATGAAGTCCCAGCTTACTCTGTCAAATGCTTTCTCTGCATTAAGTCCCACCAACAACAGTGGTATTTTCTTACATTCTGCTTCCCTCTGGATCATCAATGTTCTGTTAATGTCGTCAAATGTTTGACTCCCTTGCAGAAAACCACAATGATCCATATTTATCAATTTTGGCATCACTTTTGCCGTTATAGACATATAATCATGGTTTAGTATTGAAACAGGCCTGTATGTACCTGGATCTGATTGATCTTTACTCTCTTTAGGCATTACAGTTACAACTGCTTTCTTCCAGACAGATCTATCTCCTAGTAACTGCCACGTCTTTGGAATAGGCTACCAGTTCATGTGAAACAGAGCACCTCTATGACACTCTTCATTAGGAACCTGGACAAGTGGATGGGGCATTATAAATTCTTACCGGGGATAGTGCTCACACCTTTCTGGACATGGGCAGTCATTGCTAAATGCAATCCTGGCTACTGATTAGCGTATCTATGGTATTACATTGGGATGAAACAGCAAGGCTTCAAATGACCTCGGTGTCGATAGCCTAGTAAACTTCTACGACCCTATGGTATTCCTCCTCCTCTTAAAATACTGTTAAAGATATGGAAGGTTTTGTTCATCAGTTGTTTTCTCTCTCCTAGCTTCCAAACTCCCACAGGAATACCATCTCTTTCCAAGGACTTTCCTGTAGATAGATTATACATCACCATTTTTTATCTTATCTCTTCCTATCTTCTTATTAATTGACCCTCATCCACGTCTAACCTTGGTACATTTAATTTTTCCATAAACATTTCCATTTGTACGTTTTCTTGATTTCCATATTTCTCTGCCTTGCACACTTTCATAGAATTTCTGAAATATTTCCAATACTTCTACAGGATCAAGTTATCTTCCTTGTTATAGGTTTTCTAAGCTTGGCGACAGCCCTTTTTACTTAATGTTGCCTGAGTCGTGCTAAAAGTTTTTGTGCACTAGGCTTATTATAAAAAAACAATGCTTAGCAGCAATCTTTCTAAACTCATGCATATTATTCAGGTAATAATCTGGTTGCTTAGCACTGTGCAGTTGGTCCTCTTCTTGGTCTGTGAGATTCCCTCATTCTACAATACTTTTAACATTCGTCAGTCACTCCAAATAATTTTTGTTGCTTCTTAACCATCTCTCACTTTCTTTTATTTCCACCCTACTATTTTTAAACTCCACTTTAATTTTATCCCACTCTAACTATATTTTCAGAAAAAAATATACATACATCGCCAATACCTCCAGAATAATGTCCAGTTCCCAATCCTTAAATTTCTCCCTTTTCAACAGATGGGTGGGAAAGTGCCAGTGTCTCTTTTCTATTTCATTACCATGTGTTTTTATTTTAGTTATTACTGGCACACGATCTGAAATAGTTATTGGGAGCATATCAAGACCTTCAATTAAATGCACATGTTCCTATGAAATGTAAATTCTGTCTAGCCTAACCCAGTTTTTGTATCTTGGGGAATAATACATTAACTCTGAACCCCTAATACTGAATTTACATATTCCATGTCAAATTTTTTCATACATTTCTTCAAAAAAAAAAGTCTATACTCCTTGGTTGTACTTTCTTTTCCGGGTCCCCCAGATACATCTTCACTGCTGCAAATCAAACTCCAGTCCCCCCCTTTAAGTAATACTCCTTGCTGAAAGCTGATTATTTTCCCCAGAATTTTCTTAATATCCATTATAGTAGTTTGGGTGGAATATAAATACATGCCAGTGTAATCCTCCCTTACCAGTAGCACCTTAGCACTATAAATCTAACATTGTCTTTTTCCCCTCTAGCACTACTGGACCTCCTCTTGCAATTAATGTAAGTATGCCTCTTTTCCTTTGTCCCAGGTATTCTGCTGAATAACCATTCTGAAAACCTTTCTTTACAAAATTCACATGTTCAGTTCTTTCCAAGTGCGTCTCTTTTAGCATAGTTATTTGTACTCTACATTTTAATATAATTCACTACTCTTTCTTTTTTGACACTGACATTTAAAGGTATAATTGTATTAGGAGTTATTATTCCCACCTTTTATGTACAACAGCTTTTTTGTTAAATGTCTAGTTCCAGCTTTTGTGTTACATAAATACACTATTTGGCAGGCTGAACCTTTATGCAGTTGTTTCTTGTCATATCCATTTTAACTTATGTCACATCTTCAAAACATTTTGTTTTATTGAAAGCCCTCAAAAAAAAAAAAAAAAAAAAAAAAAAGCACACACAATACCCCCTAAAACCTATTAACACCAGCACACATATAATTGAAAATGTACATATTTTTTACTTTTACCCTCCTAATAGAAACAAAGGTCCCAAACTGACAGCTACACTCAACAGTTTAATTAGCATGGATAATCTTTCTTTTAGGTTAAGATGCAGAGTGTGGCTTGTGCTTCCACTAAGTGCCATCTGGTTTTGCCTTATCTTTATAGCGCTCCCAGCTGTCAAAACACTTGAATGCTTTCAGAGAACATTCTCTCTTAGCCAATTTCTCAGATTGTCTCCATGGAGATACAAGGACCAGATACAGAATTGTTACAAATCATACATTTATTTGCTAGAAAAAAAAGCCTTATACTATCCAATATTCTTTTTCATTTACTTGCTTTCACTTGAAACTTGTTACTACAGCAAGCCAAGGGCCCCAATCCAGTCAACCGGCCGCACGCAAGGATGAGAAAACACACATGATTTTTTCTTTTGTCATGTTCTTTTAACCTGACTTTTTTGTTACACATTAAAAGAGAAGGGAGAAACAAAAAAAAAAAACAACAGGAGTAACAGCATCCCCATTACACTTAAAAATAACTGAGAAATCTTTACTTCTTAGCATGCAAAAATCACGCACTATATAAGCAGTACTATTAAGAAATAATTTGGTTTTACTTAGTTAACTTTCTTCCTCCTCTTCCCCTAAGTATTTTAACAAACATTAACAACATGAAGTAGAGCATCTGCTTTAGAGTCCCTCACAAGTCCAAGAAAGTCCAATATTTCCATATTTTCTTTTTCTGTCATATTTCACAAATATAATTATTGCTTTGTAATCAGACATTTGTCAGTTTCTATATCACTGGTTTATTCTTGTTCATCTCCATCTCCTAAATCCTATCTTTGTTTCATTTCCAACACACACTCAATTCTTCTGGGCAACGTTCATGCTCCCTTCCTTCTCTCGAGCATTTTCTATTGAAACATTGGAAATGGTTTCACAGGTATGGCCTCTCTGTGGTCTTTATTACCAGAACAAGCAGCAGAATCTCCTTCTGTTTCACATCTCACTTTTTTTTGGACAAACTTCTGCATTTCCTCCTTGGCATGTACTTTATCAAAAATTATTTTCTCCCTCCAGGGAAGAATATTTTGAAGATAGATGGGTACTGCAATTTGAATCTCACACCTGCTTCTCAACATTCCCTGAATAGTGGAATGAATTTACTCCTCTTCTCCCTGGTGTACAAGAAAGCTTTCTCCACAAGCACTCTGCTGTCTCCCACGTTTAGTACATTGCCCTTCAGCCAGTTTTGTCAGAATCAACTTCTACTGGTAGGACTGCATCTTTACTATTAAAGGTCTAGGTTGCTGTCTCATAGCCAGGTTTGGAGCATACACACTGTGCTCTTTCAATTAACAACTCCTGTGGTGGAATACCAGTCCAGTTGCTTATATGCTTTCATAAAATTAAATCAGTCTATTCCTTCCAGCTTCTCTGGTACAGCTGAAAATCTCAGGGTTTGCCTACATGCTCTGTCCTCTAATTCTATTATTTTTTGAAACATCTTTTCTTGAGCAGTCTCACATTCACCCAGACTTTTCTTCATTTCAACCTCTGGATTTTTTTGCTGTTTTATTAGCTCATCTGTTTAAAGCTTGTTCCAGCTTTTTCTTTTAAGTTGATATACTCCTCAGCATTTTGTTTATTTTAACCAGGAAGGTGTGCAGTTGTCTTGTACTTTCCTCTAGGTTACTGAAGTCATATCTGTAGCTTGCAATGTTTTTTGCTGAACAGCTGCAGGACTTCCCAGTCACATTTTTTTTCCTCCCCCTTTTTAGCAGATTTTTTTTCAGGTCCAAATTTTGTCTCCTGGCGCCTAGATAGTGTACTTACTAGCCAGGTTACTGAGATTTACCCAGAAACACAAACTTCTACTGACATTCTCTGCTAAGTTTCTGTTATCATACTGGGAGATCTAAAATTAAGCTGTTAACTCAATGTGCAGCCATTTTGGAACCCCCAAAATCTCTGTTAACACTGTATGATAATTTGCAAACTTTTAATCTCTTCAGTTGATTTTTTCAATTTGAGGTTACAAGCAATATTCAGAACTGACTGCAGTGACTCTGATATATTCCAAATTCCCCAATTTTACTAATTCATCATATGGTCTACAATAAATATATATTGAGAGTTAAGTATAAAACTATAAATGTGTCAACAATTTGGTTAATTTTCTTAGAAACAAAATAAAGTGAATTTGCAGATTTCTGACACAATGACTAATGTCTACCTTTATTACTGCTGATTGAAATCTGACTTAGGAATTTGTCAGATACATGTATATTAATTATTTTAGCCAAATCAATGATACATCTATGCTTCTCTTCTTAGGTGTAATTAACTTTTTTGGCATTATATCATTCAACATAATATGGGTGGTGTCACTTTAATAAGTACACTGTACATGTTAATACACATTTCAGCAGATTTACCTTTGACATTTTACTACAGGGGAAAATCTTGATTTTCTCCAGAAGAGATTTTTTTTAAATCCCTTTTAAAATAACAGTAAATCCCAAAAGCAAAGAAGGATAGCACTTGAACCATGATGTAAAAATCACAATCCTTTATTCCACATGCAAGCGCTTTCACGGTTCGACAGACCGCTTCATCAGAAATAAAAAGAAACAGCTTGATTTGCATTAACCAAACACATCCTCTTAGTTTAAATACGCTGAACACATTCTGAATTGTCCAATAACTTCTGGCTATACAACAAATTCAAATTGTTTATATAACTATTTTAATCTAACTTAATAAAAAAAAATCTGAATAAGAGCACAGTTAAATATCTGTCTAAACAAAAAAAATATTACTGGTCTTAATCAAATCCCCATGAATTCAGGAAAATGTTTAATACCATAATAAGAAAACTTTGGCTTACTCTTACAATTTGACACATGACAGCAATTTTAAGAGAATTATTTTTATTAAAAGATAAATCAGATGCTCGGAAACTAGGCATCAAAGAACTTAAGATGCATGGTAGGCTTACAAAAGACAATTAACAGATACAGCACATATTAATGAAGCACAAATAAAACAGTACAACATACAGAGCGATATTAAAAATCAAAATATTAGCCACCTACAGTCAGTTTAAGCATCCCTATGAGAGTCTAAAATGAGCCTTCTACAAAGATGGATCTTTATGGACACCTAAATGAGTAACAATAATCACTCATCCAAATCAGGTTTCGTGGATTATTTCACAGAGTAGTGTCTAGATATGCAAAAGAAATTATACCTAATGTTTCCAATCCAACCCATGAAAACAACTAGTAACCCCTCACCTGATGACCAGGTGTCTCTTGCCAGGGCAGAGGACTTCTGCACCTCCTTAAGCCAGGACAACTCAGACTGTAAAGGACACTAAGTGAGGATCCAGATTTTAAATGGATATCTAGCTGCAAATGAAAGCCAATGCAGATCCTGCAAAACCAGAATAATACAGCTAACACAAGTACCAATGTATGAAATGTTCAGACAGAAATAAGCTGTCTTGATGACAGCTGACCACTTGTCTTTTAGTCTGTCATAAAGAACAGTGCCCAGCTCATGAACATGAGACAAATTCCAATCTAAATAAATTATTAAGGGGGACAAGCAGGGGAAGGCATATGAGATGAATGCTGGTGTACATAACCATGGCCCTAGCCCTTACTAGGTTGGGCGTCTTGCAAGTAAGCCTTGACAAATGAGCAAAAGAACTCCAAGTGTAGTAAAATCTGACACAGAATCTGAAAAAGAGAGGTAAACATGGATATCATCAGTATAAGAATTACAGTAAATACTTCTATACGCAATGACCTCTTATCGACACCATGCACAGAAGGTCCGCTGCTTTAGAACCTTCAGATGCCACACAACAAAGAGGGAGAGATCAAAAATTAACCCCAGAAACCTTAGTCTGGATGTGACTAAGAAATGTAATGTCAATCACTGAAGTATGGTTATCATGAAGCCATAGTAACACTTTAATAGGTTAAAAAGGAGCCCACGAGCTACAGTGTCAAAAGCCATTAAGAGATGGCACAGGACCAATAATGAACACAAATGTTGATATTTCACATCTGGAGATCACTAACCACCCAATGAAGGTATAATATATAACTGGACAAATGTCATAAAAAGTAAAAAAGGAACCATCTGAGCAAACAACACTTTTCCAATAACTTTCCTGATAAGCAAGATGTTAGAGAATGACTGGAAGTTTTCCATTATAATTAGACTCCAACACTGGCTTTTTAGATACTACAGGTGACCAATGCCTCCTTCCGAGATACCAGAAACATACCAGCTCTTAAAGAGAAATTCAAAATCTGGAAAATGACAGAGCCCAGAAACTCAAGGCAAGATTGAATCAGCCTCGTTAGACGTGTACTCAGTCCACAGTAGGTTACTTCATTTATGTAACCTGTCTTCATAATATCATCATAATCAACAACATTCAACTTATGCCAGCAGAAGTCTGAATACGCTATACAAGAATCGATACAAGCCCCAGTGCAGGAGCGGCCTTAGGTCAACTGGTGCCCTAGGCAAAAGAGGCTCCACAGCATCCCCACCACAAAAACCAGTGCACCCATCCTGGTCTACCTACACCAAATACTGGGAAAGCGCCCCTGCTAGAGCGGTGCCCTACATGACCACCTAGTTGGCCTATGCCTAAGGTTGGCTATGGGGTGAATCCATCCTGAGTAATCATCTTATCTTGCCAGTTTTATCCACAAAGAATTGTGTGACTTCCTCACAATGATACGAGAAAAAAATTCTAAGAAGCTACAACAACTGGGCTACACACCCTCCGAACCTCCTTGAAAAACAGGAGAGACCATTCAATGTGGATGAAATCTCACTTAGTACACACACGCACACAAATATGCCTTCATAAATGAGATTTCCACCTGACACAGCAAAATGCTGACCAAGACTATGGTTATCCTTGAGAGGTTGCAGCCTTTGCCATGTCTACTCCAACCATAGTCAACACCTGTATAATGAATGCAACTCATTGCGAAGCCATGGTTCCTCCATGCAAGACTGAAGGCCAAGCATATACACAGCCCCAGTTACAACTGTATTAAGCTGCAGGACATGTATCTGGACCAGCTGTACCGATCCAGTTTAACAGCTGGTCGAGTAAAGGAGACAGTCATCCTAATAACCACTCAGATCAAAAAAAGTACAGTTGTGTACACTTACCATAAATGTAGATGTTAGAGTGCATTCACTGTTGAAGTCATTACATTTGGGTTATCTGCTTGCAGGTAGCCCTCAGTCAGCCTGATTAACAAAGTCTTGGGTTCTGCGTCGGTTGCTGTCCCTTCTTCCATGACGTCGGGGCGTCAGGGGTATAAAACATGCAGCCGACGCCATTACATCAGTTTTTCTTGCCCCAGATGTCAGGTGCCCCCCTATTGGGGAGCAATTAAATATAAAAGTACAACGAAATACCTCCAACAAAAAAAGCAAATGCACCAAAAAGGCTTTTAAGCATAGTAAAGGAAAGTAGAGGTATAGCAAAAAGTTAAGGGCTGGAGGGAGGGTAACCAGGACTGCAACAGCGAATACACTCTAACATCTACATTTATGGTAAGTGTACACAACTGTACTATGTTCTTCATGTTTCACTGTTGCAGTCATTACATTTGGGTAGATTCCCAAAGCTGTGGTTGGGAGGTGGAATTTAGATAGCATTAAGACCAGCTATAAGGCCCTGCAAGACTGCAGTGGCAAAGCCAGCTCTGGATTTAGAGAAAATTGGCAAATGGTAATGCTTGGTGAAAGTATGTACAGAACTCCAGGTAGCAGCTTCTAGGATGTCCCTGGTAGGGACGCCTCTGAGAAAGGCTGTAGAGGTAGATGCAGCCTTGGTGGAGTGAGGTCTGATCCCCTGGGGGATAGGTTTTCCATGGTGCTTATAGCAGAAATGAATGCAATGGCCTATCCATTTAGAAATAGTTTGCTTTGAAATAGCCTTCCCTTCTGCCCCTGCAGTAAATGCTACCAGCAGTTCAGATTTCCTTTGAGGTTTAGTCCTGTACAAGAAGAATCTGAGTTGTCTGTGCACATCTAAGGAATGCAATATCTATTCTCCTTTGTTCTGTGTATTGGAAAAGAAGGTTGGCAAAGGAATAGACTGATTAAGAGCCACACTGGATACCATCTTGGGCATGAAGGATGGATTGGTTCTGAGGGACACCCTGTCTGCATGAAATATGATGAAAGGCTCCACTGCTGTAAGGGCCTGTAATTCAGATACCTTTCTAGCTGAAGCGATTGCTAAAAGGAAAGCTGTTTTCCAAGAAAGGAATTTTAGGTCTGCAGTAGCAGCTGGTTCAAAAGGAGGTAGAGTGAGTTTCTCCAAAACAAAGTTAAGGTCCCAGGCTGGGATTGTAGCACTCTTGGGTGGTCTTACATTTTTGGCCCCTCTGAGGAACTGCTTGAGCAGTGGATGAGAGAAGAGGGGTGGTTCTGTGTAGTTTGTTTTGAAATAGCCTTCCCTTCTGCCCCTGCAGCAAATGCTACCAGAAGTTCAGATTTCCTTTGAGGTTTAGTCCTGTCCAAGTAGAATCTGAGTTGCCTATGCACATCTAAGGAATGCAAGCCCTTGTGAAGCATCTCACTTAAGTATTGCAAAATCTCAGATAAATTGGGCCTGCTGTGCTCATCCCTTGAGATTGGTTCCGGGCACAGAATCTTTTCCATTTTTCAGCATAGAATTTTCTAGTGCTAGGCCTCCTTGCCTCTAAAATGATATCCATCACAGGTTTACTGAAGGATGGTAAAGGAAAGATTATGTAATTAGCCAGGCTGCAAGGTTCAGTGTTAGAAGCTGAGGGTGCAGAATCTGGTTCTCCTGCTGAGACAACAGGGAAGAGTCCAAGGCAGGTGCCACGGGGATAACCATGACACACTGCGCAGGAGGGGGTACCAGTGTTGGCGTGGCCAGTCTGGAGCAATCAAAATCATCCTTGGTTTGTCCTTTTTGATTTTTAGTAGTACTTTGAAGAGCAGAGGCAGAGGGGGGAAGGCATCGACGGACAGGTTTTTCCAGCTGATGGACAGAGCATCCACTTTCCAGGCTTATTTGTGGGGAGTCCTTGTGCAAAATTTGTCCAATTGGTAGTTCTGGGGAGAGGCAAACAGGTCTATATTGGGACTCCCCATTTGCTTGTCAACATGTTCAAAATCCTTGGTTCCAGTTTCCACTCATGTGGGTCCATAATGTTTATGCTTAGTCTGTCTGCCAGTGTATTTAACTTTCCTGGTAGGAATTGAGCTTGTATGTGCACTTGCTAGCTCAAGGCTATGTTCCACAATGCCATGGCTAGTCTGCAGAGGGGGTAAAAATGTGTGCCCCCTGCTTGTTTATGTACCACATAACAGTGGTGTTGTCTGTCTTTACCATTAGTTGCCCTGGAAGAATGTGGTCCTTGAAGGCTGTCAGAGCATTCTTTACAGCTAACATTTATTTTTGATTGATATGCAGGTGCATTTGACTTGGGTTCCATTTGCCCTGAATGCACTTCCCTGCCAGGTGAGTCCCCCATGCAAAGTCTGATGCGTGTGTTAGGGTTTGGGCGGCAGGGGCTGGTGTGAAAGGTAGTCCCTTGTTTTGGTGGCAGGCCTCTGTCCACCAAAGGAACTCTAGGTGTATGCAAGGTATGAAAGGAATCATTGCTTCTAAATCCTGAGAATGTTGACAACATAGGCTTTTTAGATACCACTGTAGTTTCCTCATATGCAGTCTTGCATATGGAATTAGAAGAATGCAGGAGGCCATGAACCCCAAGGCTTGCAGTATTTGTCTTGCAGATAGCAGGGTCTTTGTGGCCACTTGTTTGAAGTAGGTTGTCAAAAGAATTTGTTTCTCTGGCGTGAGGTAGGCCATTTGGGAAATTGTATTTAAGCTTGCTCCCAGGAATATAATTTGTTGGCAGAGTACCAGGTGTGATTTCTTATCATTTATGGTGTACCCCAAACAAGTTAGAACCCTTTGTACAAAGGCCAGATGATTCAAAAGTATGTCCTGGCTTTCTGCCTGAATTACGCAATCATCCAGGTATGGGTATATTTGAATATTTCTTTGCCTGCAAAATGCAATAAACTGGAACTAGGCACTTTGCGAATACCCTGGGTGCAGTAGATAAGCCTAAGGGCGGTGCAGAGAACAGATAGTGCAGGTAACGTGCTTTGAAGCATACGTATCTTCTGCAAGATTCCCTTATTGGGATGTGCAGGTATGCTTCTTTTAAATCTAGTGTTGCCAACCAGGCATCTTTGTCTAACATAGGAAGTAATTGTTGAAGAGTCAGCATTTTGAATTTTGGAATCTCCAGAAAGGTGTTTAGAGTAGACAGGTCCAGGAAAGGATGCCATGAATTGTCTTTTCTGGGTACCAGGAAAACTCTCAAGTAGAATCCCTGTCCCTTTTCCTCTTCTGGTACCAGCTGAATAGCCCCAATGCTTGAGAGATAAAGTACTTGTTTTTGGGCCTCTGCCCACAGATTTCGGGGTAGGTCTGGCCACCCGCTTGGTGTTGGCAATGTATGGAAGTGAAATCAGTATCTCTGGGACACTATTTAAAACCCATTTGTCCTGGGTAATGAGTTCCCAGTTCTTTGCATGAAGAGCAATTTTCCCCCCAAAGGGGCAGCCAGTTGATAAGTGCTTGGAAATTTTAAAAGGATGTCATTTGGACAGTTTACCATAGGGGGGAGTATTATTACTCCCAGATTTGGAAGTGGACACCCCCCACTGCTTAGTCCTGTGTGTCCCCTGGAACTGAAACCTGGGTTTTTTGCTGCATCTTGGTTTGGCTTGAAAAGACCTGGAAGGGGCTGGAAAGGACCAATTCTTAGAAGGCCAGTGCCTACTAAATCTAGGAGGCTGAACTTGTAAGAAATCTTTAACAGTTTGCATCGATTTAGCTTTATCTTCCACCTTTTTAAGAACTTCCTCAGCCTTGTTGCCAAACAGGTGGACCTGATTTAAGGGAGCATCCAACAATTTAGCTTTAACATGATCATGCAAAGATTGCTCCTTAAGCCAAACATGCCTTCTGAGCACAGACCCAGTAACAGCGACCCTGCAAGAGGCCTCTAATGAATCAAAACCACATTGCAAAGTATGCTTTCCAACTTGATCAGCAGAATGCATTAAATCCTGTAATTCTTTATTTTCCATACAGTCAGGAATCATTTTCTGTTTAAGCAATCCAATAACATGTTGCTTTTAATTTAACATGTGAAACTGGCAGTTTAAAGCTCTAATGGCCAAGGTTGCAGAACTGTAAACCTTCTTACCCCATCTATCCAGCGCCCTGGAGTCTCTATCAGAAGGAGTAGGATTTTTAGCAGTATAAGCCTCAATGCCCTTGGGCCCCTGTAAAAATAGTTTCTGGATCCGCAACTGGATTTTTAAAAAGAAACTTGTGCGACTCAGGAACCCTGTAGTATCCGTCTGGTTTTCTGGGAGCAAGAGGCAAGGAATCTGGGGCAAAACTAGATTCTGAAAAAGCATCATCAACAATGTCTAGTACAGGCGGAATAGCTAAAGGCCTATGCAGAGGTAGGAGTAAGAAATCCCTAAGCCTCTTTTTTGAATCAGAAAAATCCTGACTTTCCCAGTGGAAATGCTCCCTTAGAGTATGTAAGGTTTCCCCAAAAGAAAAGTCCCCTGGAAGGGAAGCAGAGGGAATGGAGTCCTCTGCATCAGAATCCTCATAAGTAGATAAGGGCAAATCCAGATCATCAGTAGAATCAGAAAAAAACAGAATCCTGGTCAGAAGATTCATAAATCACTTCGGTCCTAGACCTCTTAGAAAAGGGGGGTTAGCTACCCCTGATTAGAGTTATCATCATTTGATTTTTAGGCATAGAGGCCTGAGCATGTGGCCTGGGTGCTGTTTTTTTAGGCATGGTTCAAGATTTAGGCCTAAGAGAAGGCGGCGACATCAGTTTAATATCCACGTCCGTAGGCCTGAATACACCCTCAGAAGCCGGTGACTGCACAGCGGCTCTGGACCCATCCAAGGTAGAGACATCTGTGGGTTCCATAGTTGAAGCATCTCGAGGCATACCAGACTCCGAATGGGTCTCAGTATAGGCCTGCGAATCAGAAGTAGTGGGTATCAGGGGCTGCAAAAGCACCTCACTAAGCACTGGCGAACTGGCAACTGACTTAGAAGCGTCATCGGCATTTTTGGACCTCGGCGGCCTGTCTCTGTCTTTATCTTCTGCATTTTTTTCGGAATCCCGGTAGTCAGATAGCTAACCGATGGCATTTCTGGATAATTAAACAGATAACCAAAATATTTAGAGGCAAAAATATACAGACGATGGATAGTGCGCTGATTATGCACAAAACAGACAGCAAGGTACGTCATGGTCAGGGCCTAGGGTAAGGAATACAGTACAAATGAAAATCTTTATGAGGTACTTGCCTTCCACAAGTAATGCAATTATTAACTTTTACTGACATCAGTAGGGAGCAAGAAAAAGTTTCCCCAATGGGTTAACTTAGCTTTAGTTGAAGACTTCAGTTCTGAAACTTGAAAACGAAAATTTCAGGAGTCGGCTGACTAGCACTTGCGAACTGCTTCTGCTTCGGGCAATGCACGGCAAGAAAGACTGATGTAATGGCGTCGGCTGCATGTTTTATATCCCTGATGACCTGAGGCCATGGAAGAAGGAACAGCAACCGACGTAGGACCCAAGACTTTGTTAATCAGGCCGACTGAGGGCTACCTGCAAGCAGATAACCCAAATGTAATGACTGCAACAGTGAAACACGAAGAACATCATGACTCACTTAACACCAGGCAGTGATTACTCTAGCAGGCCATGCTTAAAAAGGACCAGATACAACTCCATTCAGAACAATGGTTCTCTCATGTCCTGCTTGCCAGCTGTAGATCTCCACTTCATTACAAAGACATTGTCAAAGAACAGGGGAAACAATGTTCTGGTGATGCTTCACTTAATGGTGGCCCAGATGTGATGCCACAACTAAAGGCAAGTGATAACTAGGGGCAGGCTTGAAATCATACTCTAAATAATCACCGATGAACACTGATCAGCATGAAACATGTCAAAACAGTAATCATCATCAATGATTACCATTATTGACAGTAAAACTATCTACAAATACTGATAGCACATGTGACATTTGTGATTACCAAACACACAACGCCACCACACAGCTGGAATTTAAATACACTAACCCTAGGGTCGCACAACTGTGGAGAAAGGGAAAAAGTAGCACTGAATTATATTATAATCAACTAAATGAAGTTAGACTAAATATAGTCTCACCAGCTTCACCACCACCAAGATTTCCAACAGAACTCTGCAAACAATAAATCAAGCAAAGTAATTGAACCCACATATTTTATACACACACATTATATAAATAGGAAGCCATCTGTACTCTGACTAAATGAATGGTCAATTATCACTTTATTCTGCATTACATCAAACTTATTTGCCAGATGTATGCAGAATAAAGTAAAACTGGATCAACTGCATGTGTGTTTTTGTTTGCCAGACAAAGTTATTTAAATAGTATAAACAAAGTGTTACTGTCACAGATCTGCAAGTAATTTACCAGACTTTAAGAAAAGGGATAACAAGATTCTGAAGCCTATACTTAACAGTTATGTGAAGCAGCAGTTTTATGTCAAGCACAATAAATAAGATCTCATTTTGTGGGAGTTCTTGTTATTCAGTTTAGTAGGAAAAATATTACAATCGTAAGCAAACTTACCATAAAAATATATATTTGAGAGATCATTGTTGCAGTTGCCTTAGCCATAAGGGTAGACAACCATAACTTATACCCACTGGGAGAAAGGATGAAGTCTAGAAGCCCCTAGAAAATGGTCCTAGCAAAGTCTACTCTAGACCTGCAGAAGGAATGTAGTTTGTGATGCTTTCTAAAGGTATGTACAGAGGACCAACTTACGGTTTTGAAAATACTTTGAGAATCCATCCCTTCCCAAAAAGTAGCATATGAAGCTTTAACCTTGCTCGAACTGACTTATCGCACTGCATATAACAAAAAGGCAATAATTAGCATAAGGCAACTATTTGACAATATGAAGGTTACAAAAAGGGATGACATAAGAAAAAAAAAAGAAAAAAATATATTCTCTTGTTTTTCCTACTTTACTAAGTTAGATTGTCCAGCTTCAGAGTTGCTGATTCCTGGGCTTGTTTGTTAGTTCCTGAGTACTGTTTCCTTGCCTTATTTGGGGATAGGGAAGTTACCTTGCTTACCAGTGAGAGTGGGAAGCATTGAGCTGCCTTTGGTCCAGATTTGTGAGGTTTCAGCCAGAAACTAGGAGTTTATTGGTCGTTTTGGGCCAGTTTCCAGCTTTTTTCCAGCCCCCTGGTATAAAACGCGCTATACGCGCGTTTTCTAGCTTGTACCTACTCAGCACAGACTCCACGTGGGCCAGCAGAGTTATACGAGCTACAGAGAGCTGAAAAAGCGACTTTTCTGGATAATAAGTATTTTTTCTGTTGCCTTACACTTCTGAAAAATTAGCGACTGCATTTCGCCTGCTGCTCTGTTACTTTGCAACTGTTTTTTATTGCATTTAACTTAAATCTGCACTTGTAATCATCGTTTGTTACTTGTTATCTGTATTGTAGCATTTCCTCTGTGTTAGCTGTAATAGCTGGTTAATAGCATTTATAAGTGTTGCTGTAAATTGTTTCTGCCTGTCTCTAAAAATGAAAAAGAAAAAAATATATTCTCTTGTTTTTCCTACTTTACTAAGTTAGATTGTCCAGCTTCAGAGTTGCTGATTCCTGGGCTTGTTTGTAGTTCCTGAGTACTGTTTCCTTGCCTTATTTGGGGATAGGGAAGTTACCTTGCTTACCAGTGAGAGTGGGAAGCATTGAGCTGCCTTTGGTCCAGATTTGTGAGGTTTCAGCCAGAAACTAGGAGTTTATTGGTCGTTTTGGGCCAGTTTCCAGCTTTTTCCAGCCCCCTGGTATAAAACGCGCTATACGCGCGTTAGCGCGATTTAGCGCGGAGTTGCCACTGTTGCACACTAGGGCAGCGCCGGTTAAGCAGGATTAAACTATTCGGGCTACCTAAAGTCCACTCTTCAATTTTTCCCTTAAAACTACCTTCCTCAAACTATACTACTGATCTAATCAGCGTATCCTATAACTAAAAAGATCATCTCTACTTGACTCCAAGTAGACTATTCTCTATCTGTTTAACCTAGCACTTGATCCTACAGTACTTATTACCTTGATACGGCACTCTTATAGATAGCACCCCAAAAAAGGCAAACCCCCATTTCTCGGTCACCCACGTCCCACGGAATCTAGTTTAAAGTTTTTTTGTCTAGTCCTTCTAGCATGTCGAGGGATCAGTTGCTAGTGTCCTCTCCTGCTCAGCTGGTGAACCTGGGAATATTGAGGCAATGTTACAATTGCCTCATGTACACAGACAACCCTCTCCTCCTCCCACAAAACACAAATACATGCGAGAGATGCAACTATACGGCCAAACTGGAGGCTGAGCTCTCTCAACATAGGACTGGCAAGACCAGTCAGGAGGAAAAGGTTACCACACACACTATAGACCCAGTCTCACATAGTACCATCACAACCTCAAATCATACACATAAACACACAAAGACATACTGGAGGCTCTGATCAAAAATCTACCAAAACAGCAGAGGCCACCAAAGCAGACACCCAAACAACCACCACCTCAGAACACAACACCTGAAACACATAGACCTCACAGTCAGAGTGTCAAACAGTCACAGCCCCTAAGGCCAAACACAATGCCAGACACACTAGTCATTGGTGACTCCATAGTCAGACACACTGACGTCCCGCTCACCAGACTGAGTAAGGAGAAGGTCACAGTAAGCTGCCTGTCGGGCGCTAGAATCCGCCACATAATGCAAGCACTCAGGTCACTCAACAGCAGGTACAAATATGACTCAGTCATTGTCCACGCTGGTGTAAACGACCTGAGACGTACCTCCTTGGACTACATGAAAAGAGACATTGAAGAGCTCTCTGATTATGTAGCCCAGGCAGGTATGACCCTGACCTTGAGCAGTATCCTACCTTCACCAAGAATGATGCCACAATACAGAGATAAGATGATTAGCTTTAACAATTGGCTTAAAATCTGGTGTCATTCAAAGGGGATCGAATGTCTGTCTGCCTGGGATGACATGCTGGACAAGCCACGCTGCCAAGGGACGGCTTGCACCTGTCACCCTGGGATTCGGATATTGGCAAAGGCTCTTGCCACCCCATAGTGCCTTTTTAGGCAAGGCTCAAATTCTAAACCTACCACCCTAGAACACAAAAAAGGAAAAAAACTAAGGGTAATGCTGCTCAATGCCAGAAGTCTTAATCTCAAAATGCACGCACTCGAGGCCCTTCTCAGTATGGAGAACATCGATGTCTGTGCGGTGACAGAAACCTGGTTCAAGACTCCTGAGAGCACCCCAGCACTATCAGGTTATACCTCATATCATGCGTTCCGGCCCAAAATCTGGACAATACCAAGAAAGGAGGGGGTATCCATATTCATCAAGGACACCCACACCTCAAGACTGGTGGCAACGACGATGCATCGGAGACCATCCAGGTGCAATTAACCATAGGCAAGACTGCTCTGCAAATTGTAGCATGTTACAGGCCACCCTCACAAACTCTGGAACCTCACATGGCTTTCCTGAAAACACTAGAGGGATAAATGTATCACCAAACACCATCATACTAGGTGACTTCAATTACCCTAATATAGACTGGGTACACTACTCAAGCCCAAACACCCTAGCCCAAAAGTTCCTGGAATTCATAAACTCAAATGCCATGGAACAGCTAGTCACCATCCCCACAAGAGGAGAAAACATACTTGATCTCATCATCACGAACATGGGAGCACTATGTTCAACACCGAAGTATACCCCTCACTGGTGAGATCAGATCACAAACTAATCTCGCTGGAGGTCCTCATCCCACCCCACCTGAAATAAAAAGACCACAGTAAAGAATTTCTCGAAAGCCGACTTCACACTTCTAAAGACTAGTGTGGTCTCCTTTAAGGCCCCGAGCCGGGAAAACAGTATTCAAGCCGCTGAATCACTTACAAATGCCTTCTACCAGCACCTGCAGGACTGCATGGATAAGGCAATCCCAAGCAAAACAAAGACTCTTTGTACCAAAGGCAAGCGCCCAGTCTGGTGGACCCCAGCCATAAACAAACTCTACAACAAAAGGAGGAAGCTACTACAAGATAGAGCAAAATCCTTAAAAGGTAAGACACCCTTGATCACTATAAGTAAAAAACTAAGAGCTCTCATAAAATCATCCAAAGCAAATTTTGAGAGAAAAATAGCTAAAGACTCAAAAGACAACCATAAGGCCTTCTTTAGCTATGTCAGAAACCTGGGAGGAAACTCCCAGATATGTTCAGAACTAGTTCAAAATAATGTGAAGATTACTGATCCTACAGACATTGCTAACATACTGGCTGACAGGTTCAGTGCAAACTTCTCCCCCCCTCCCCCCCCAAAAGGAGAGATATCTATACCAAGCGATTGCAGTCCCCCAAACATCTCCAACACCCAAGTGAAAACTGCTCTCCTTAAAGCAAAAAACACAGCATCCATGGGACCTGATGGTGTCCCCGGCTGTGTGCTCCACGAACTAAACGATGAATTGAACCCACAGCTAGGACAGCTGTTTAATCATAGTCTTACCTCTGGATACGTGCCCAGGGAGTGGCGCACTGCAACTGTGGTCCCACTTCACAAAGGCGGTGCCTCCACCGACCCTGGAAATTACCGGCCCATTAGCTTGACAAGCCTTATCTGCAAAGCCATGGAGAGGATCATAATGGACCTCATAAATAAAGACATAGGGAATTTGCAGACTTTGGATCCATCCCAGTTTGGCTTTGTCAAAGGCAGATCATGCCTTCTAAACTTGGTTGACTTTTTCAAAACAGTCACCAAAGCCATTGATGAGGGAAAGGCAGTCCATACAGCCTACCTACATCTGGCAAAGGCCTTCGATACAATACCCCACTCGGGTATCATTGAAAAACTCATCAGCTTAAATGTTAACCCATACATCACAAGATGGGTTGCAAACTGGCTGAGTGACAGAACCCACAGGGTCAGAGTTGCTGGCGCCATGTCAGACTCAAAGCCTGTCACAAGTGGTGTACCACAGGGCTCAGTCCTGGGCCCACTCTTGTTTGGCATCTACTTTTCCAGAGTACAAGCAAACACAGGAGGGTTATGGCTGACAAAGTTTGCAGATGACTGCAAACTGGGCACCATAGTAGAAAACACATCTGACACAGATATCCTACAGAAGGGTCTCACAGAAATGGATAACTGGTGCCAGAGCCATGGCCTAAAGTTAAATGCCAAAAAATGCATAGTCATACCCTTCGGGAAAAACAAGGTTACCCCTAGCTACCAAATAGGTGGCAATCCACTGAGCACAGAAGAAGTTATGAGGGACCTAGGGACACAGGTTGATAGTAGTCTGTCATTCGACACCCATGTAGCCAAATTAGTTAGGAAGACCTTCTACATTGCCCACCTTATCATGAAGGGATTCTCGTCTAGATCAAGGGAGGTCATAGTCTCCCTGTACTCATCACTCATCAGACCAATGATTGAGTATAATGCCCCATTCGGAATGTTTCTGACCCGACACTTGCAGCAGCTTGAGAGGCCACAAAAGTTCCTCACCAAAAGGATAAAGGGTCTCAAACATCTGTCCTATGCTGCCCGACTGAAAGAACTCCAGCTCTACTCAGTCGCTTACCGCTTGCTCAGAGGTGACCTTTGCCTAACATACAAGGCCATGTCAAACCCAGATTTGATGAATATGCTACACCTCAAAAAAACTAGATCCATCAGAGCCACAAGGGCGGGAGACTTAAACCTGGACACGGCTATTAATAGGACGTGTTGGAGGGATAGATTCATCACCCAAAGACTCCCTATGCTGTGGAACAAAATCCCGGTATATGTGAGGCAGAGCACCTCGCTGGCCTTGTTCAAGAAAAATCTTGACCAATGGATGGGAGATCGCAGATATACCCCAGGGATCACCTCAGTGTCACTGCTCGACAGAGGCACAGAAAAATAATGGGTATAGTTCCCCATACTAAAGGGGTGGCGTAAGCCACAAAACTATGGGCTAGGCTTGTAAATGCCCTCGGGCAGATAGCCTAGTATGAACCTATGAACCTATGAATAGTATCTGAATGTTTTGCATCTGTCAAGATAACATCAGAGTTGTCTGTGGATATTTAGAGGACCCAGACTCCTCTCCTTCATTTTAGGTTCTGGAAAGAAGACATGGAGATGGATAGCTTGCTCAAAGTAAACAGACACCATTTTAGGCATAAAGGAAAATCTACTTCTTAAAACCCTGTCTTTGGGGAAAACGTGATAAGGTTCATATGTTCAAAGGCTGACCTACCACAAAACTTACAACTCGGACACACTTCTAGCAGGAATCACAGCAATCAGCAAAGATGTTTTCCATTTTGAGAACCTCGAATCAGCCTGAAACACTAATTCAAACACAGCAAGAGTTAATTTTTCTGAAATAAATATCCTTAGAAGCAATCTGTTTTTTAGGAAGCTTGATATGCAAACAACCTTTCAAAATCATTTTAACATTGGAATTCTCTAAAAGGAGAAGCTCCATGGGCAGACAGGCTGAAAAGTCCGCAAATGAAACTTGGTAGAGGAGTAAGAAAGGCCAGAGGACAACAGCTTGGACAAATACTGCAGAAGTAGTGACATACTAGCCTTAAGGGTCCTGGTTCTTGTCTTGGCACTAACTAGAAAATCTTTTCAATTTGCTAGTACAGGATTTCCTAGCAGCAGGTCTTCTAGCCTACTTTAATACCTGCTGTATATCTTCAGAAAAAAGGCGCCTACAAGGTATTAAAATTACATCATCCAGGCAGTTCGCTGCCGTTGCTTCAAACTGGGTTGCATCAAACATATCCCCTATTCTGAGTAGCTCCAGTCCGGGAGGCAGCTTGTGATAACTGCCCTTGGCAATTTCCAAAAGAAAGGAGAAACACTGTTGCCTGGGCCAGAATGGTTTATCCACAGTGATTTTTATAAAATCATTCTGAATCTTCATAGTAACTCCAGATATCAATGGAAAGGACAGTAAAGCACACAGGAACATTCCTGTCCAAGAAAAATGAGAATGCATCTGTTTTCTACGGGTCTACTACTAATGACCGAAACGACGATTCCCCGACAGAAAACTCACCGACGCCAGATGACCGACAGGTAAGTGTACCGACAGGGTGATTTGCCGACAGCGGAAAGACCGACAAGGGAATGTGCGATCGCGACGCGGTAAGTGTGCGATAGTGACGGAGTTAGGAGCGGTCAGGTAAGTGCTCGAGATTGTGGGATGTCGGGTTAGGCTGTGGGAAAGGTGAGTGTGTGTTCGTGTCGGAGGTATGGTTCGGGTTAAGTGTGTGCTAGTGAGGGACTGTAGTTTAGGGATGGGTTAAGTGAGTTAGGGTTAGGGTGCAGGTAGGTGATGTGTGCGTTAGTGTAGCTTGGGCTAGGGGTGGGTTAAGTGAGTTAGGGTTAGGGTGCAGGTAGGTGATGTGTGCGTTAGTGTCGGAGCTTGGGCTAGGGGTGGGTTAAGTGAGTTAGGGTTAGGGTGCAGGTAGGTGATGTGTGCGTTAGTGTTGGAGCTTGGGCTAGGGGTGGGTTAAGTGAGTTAGGGTTAGGGTGCAGGTAGGTGAAGTGTGCGATAGTGTCGGACCTTAGGGTTAGGGTTTGGGTCAGGGCTAGTGTGTATGCTATGTAGTGTCGCGTGTTGTTTACGTTCCGTGTGTCAGTGTAATGGTGTTCGGTGTTTTGCGTTGTCGGGTTTGTGTCGGGTTTGTGTGTTGTCGGTTATTTGGCGTCGGTGAGTTTTGTGTCGGGGAATCGTCGCGTCGGTGTTTAGTAGTAGACCCGTTTTCTACACCTTGTTGCATACAGTCCAGGAGCAAATTTTTTTCAACTTACTGTTGCGAGTACAGGCAAACAGATCTATTTGAGATGTCCCCATTGCTGGCTCCATTTCCGATTCAGTTTCCATTTTTGAGGGTCTGCCCTTATCTTGCTCAGCTGCCACAAAATTTTGCTTTGACAAGATGCAAGATGCCAGCAGTGTGACACTGTGCTGAAAGGCTATATCCCAGGCTACCATGACTAATCTGCACAGAGAGTAAGCTCTGGTTCTCCCATGTGTTTATGTACCACACTACTGCTGCACTGACTGTAATAGAGTGTAATCATCCTGGGATCCACAAATAATCGAAAAAGATGAGATCATTTATTACTGACAAAATGCTGTTCTAGACCTAGAAAAGGAATTTGGTTTGCAATGTGTCCCTAGCAATGTTTTGCCTGTCAAAAGTAGGCGTCCTTTAGAAATTCCTGTCAAAACAAAGCAAAAAGTTAGACACAGGTCTTCATCTATCTCATTTACTTTGAGCAGGAGTGATTTGAGTTTAGCTCAGGCTTTTGACTCTTCCAGTCCTAGTACGTCTTGTAAAGGAAAAAGGAATTATTCACTGTCTGAGGATGTTCTGGGCCTTGAAAAGGAAAAAGACTGAGGGGACAACTTCTATTTTCTCTTATCAGATCTCCAAATCTGAGGAAAATGTATATTCTGATAGTCCCTTGGAAGGATTTTATTTTTCTGAAACCATGCCCAAAATGAATTTGTTGTTTCAGTGGGAGCATAATGATCTTCCACTGTCATTAAAGAAATATTTATTACAACAGGAATTTCCTGAACATGCAGTTCTTTCAGCATTGGAGGATTTATTACAGTCTGTAACTTGTTTGACAGTCTAACCTGCAGCCCCTGATGGTTTTACGCAATATTTTTTCCTCAAAAGTAATTTGTTAAGTTACAAAAAGTTACGTGACACTCTATAAAAGCACTTTTTTCTAGCTTAAAATTAACAGTTTCATAATCAAAGTTAGCTTTCTGTCATAAGAAGAAAATGTAGAAGGTTCTTCCCCCAAAGGGAACTAGTCTGCCCAGCAAGTCCGCAAGAGGATCGCTCTTCAGTAGCAAGAAAGCTCTAAAGGGCTTGGTGCCCAAACCACTTTTTCTTCAACTCTGTTGAGGTGTTTAATGGATTGGGCACACGGAAGGTGCCCTTATGCTTTTGAAGTTGTCTAGCTATTATATCCTTAATAATCAAATGAGCGGCATCAGAAAACTTACTTTATCACTCAAATGTGCATTTCCTAATAAATTATTCAAAGTGGTATTGCTTCAGAAGCAGATGCAATACCACTATCCACCCAGAGTGGAGAAAATCCTTCCACTACAACAGAAATTTAGTACAGTGTGGATAGAAGTCCATAAATCTATTCAAGGTGATGTCATTACTAACTCCATACCTAAATAATCCCTAAAAAAATAAACGAGGTCAATTCTACACAATATTGAGAATGTCAGAGATTAATCAAAATGCCTTATTACAATAACAGATGTACAGAAAATTAACTGACTGTGAATCTCCAAAGTAACTTTTCCCAAATTTGATACTGTAACAGAATAGTGAAATGTGTTGCTCTTTGAATTAATGTAGTACATATGACATACTAAAGTACACTTACTGCTCATGTTGTTTTCAGTCTACTTAAATCTAAATGCCATACATGTACATCCTTCCTTTTTTAAAAGTAATGGGAATTAAATATATATATATATATTTTTTCAAACAGCGATAACTGCCCTCTTAAAAGGTACATGACTGCTGTATCAGTACCGTGCAAGTATGTGTTACGCAATTAACCTGGTTTTCGGTAATTGTGGTGCAGCTTCTGAGGTGGCTACATCTTATATCCCGGAGCCCTTCATCTAGCCAGTCTTAACTACACATGCATTTCACTTTCAATACTTACATTAGGCTGCAATACACAGTATATATTTCTGCAATATTTGTAGTTCTTTATTAACAGAGGATCGGGAATTAAATGAAAAATGTATGCATACTGCATAGAAGGACCTACAGACATGCATGAACCTAAACATATCAATATTTTATACTGTTCACTATAAATCTACAAGTAGATGGACTGTTTATTTATACTTTGTTGACCAGGTTAATCCCACTATTTTGGGGGAGAACCGAGGTGATATTCACATTGACCAGGGAGAAATTTGGCCAGAGCACCAAAGAACTTCCACTACTTTTTTTTATAAATGCAATGGGAACTTTTACATCCATTTGACCTGGCACAAACTCAGTTGGATGGGGTCTCTATTCAACTTCTCATCAGAAGGAAGGCACACTCAGGAGAGCAACACCCCCCCCCCCCCATGCTGCACTGAAGCGTCAGTTTTGGAGAAATTAATCCAATTACCTTGTTTGGGAAACAGAACCCACAGCCTTCAGCACCAAAGGTAGGTGTGTTACCTGTATGTAGACTACCAAACGGCTAACAGACATATACAAACCCACTAGTTTTAGGGCGATAATGGGGAAACACTGGACCACAGTAGTATGTTTGCATAGTGTTCAGAATGTTAAGGCAGTGTTTGACAGCTAACTAGTACCACCCTAAAGTTTTAAACATTATTTCGGACAGTTGAAAAAACATCTATCCATCACCTGAAGTGGCAGATTTTACAGAACTAGAATATGCCTCATACCTTTGCTACGTTTCATATAAAATGCTTTGTTTTTTGGGTAAACCAATGAAAATTGCAGTCCGTCAATAATGTCAGACTTTAGAGTTGTATACTTAGTTGATTTTTCTTCAGAAAGTGCATGCTGATGCAAAACTGTTGTCCTATTAATTTTTTCATGTCCCTGAATTTTGTCCTGTCCCTTCCCTTCAAAAAATGCATGTTGATACAAAACCTGTTGCGCCATTTAATGCATGTTCCTTCCTACTTTTGCCCTGTCCCACGTAAGCTGTCTGTTTTCTGGTAAATTACAATCAATGCATAGTGGAACAAGCTTCACACATGTCAAAGACCAGTCTCTGTAGTGACATAAGAGAAGCCAGCACACTGCATTCATGACTGCAACTTGGGCATGGTCCAGTGTTCTCCATTACCACCACTTTTACTGTGTGCATCTCCTACTAGCACTGCATTATCACGATACATACGCTTACTTTAAAAGCTTCTTCTGCTCAGACCACTAAAAACTACAGCTTTGAATCCTGTTGGGTACAACAGTATTAAAGGTTAAAAGATGTTAAGAAAAGGAAAAATGGATTACAATGCAAGGAAAAAGGAACATTCTTCTGTCTTAGCCAAACAGAAATACTGAGAGATTTCCCCCATTTTCCCCAAATACACTCTTCCCTTCAGTGTGACAATTTGCAGTTAATGGTAGCTTCTGCTTTGCACTGGTATGCAATCACAACTAAAAATGCACATTTTAATTCAAGCACAACTCCTAGTGACCACATTACCTTGTTCCAAGTTTCCTTGCTGCAGTCCAACATATTGCCTACAAAGGGGTTTGTTGCTGCATTAGACACAAAAATATCAATCCCACCATACTTTTCGACAGTCTGTACAAAAAAGAAAAAAAAAGGACAGGAAGCCATTAGTGTTATACAGATGCGCTAGCTAGAGTGATGATGTTTGCAACTTTACATTCACTGACTAGAACTTTAATAGAACAGAATTTTGACACTTCTTTGGTTGTCCTCTATAGCACAGACAGTTTAACTACAGTCTCTCTAGTTTTACCAAATTACCCATCTTTCAGTTATTAATGCATTATCACAGCTTAAGGATGTGGTCATGCAACCATTAGTGCTGCTTGATGCAAGCTAAGAAAGGGAGTCCTTGGCATTCTTGGTACTTGCAAACAGGAAAATGGGCAAACAAGATGCTTTAGACAATGAACCCCAGCAAATAAACATTTTTGATCTCACATTAGATCTTCAACACATCCCTCTTGCTCCTATGTATCTAAGTGGTTAGGATTACTTATTCTGTTTCTAAAGCAATGCAATATGATTGAAGTATACATTCTGACTTGATTAGTTCAGTCAAGGCTGCTTCTTCCTGGAATGCAGAGTGCACTTTGCAGTTCTACAAGGCAATGTCAATTTACCACTTCTTTTCCATCAGTTTCCAATCACTATGACTTAAGACAATATCTTGAGTCCAGTCCTCCTCCAACTCGCTTCAAAGATTCAGAAAATTATTTTTTTTACTTTTGTCTATTTTTCGCTATTGTTAGCCCTTTAACCTTCTGCAACTGATACCCCAGTTAGTCTACTGCACTCTTCTTCTGGACCCTGTAGGTTGGCCTTCCCCAAGGAGGGAATGGCCTTGCAATCTATGGCATTTAAGACTGGTTGCTGCTTCCCCCACTAAGACAGGTGACACCTGGGGGAGGGGGGCAGGCATTGTGTCTGTGAATACAAGTGGAGATTTAGGATATAGGTAAGAAGTCCCAATTTCTGCATCACCACCCATGCCATCAAGTTACTCATGGCTAGGCTTATAACAGCCTCCAAGCCAATAGCCTAGCATCATCCTATGAACCTATGTCCCTCCATCGAGGCACAAACCCCAGTCTCCAAATGTGTCCATACTGTAGGTATTTCTCCAGTTTCTTTTCTAGGCTGGGCGATATGATGCAGTCGCCTCAGACTCGCCCTTCTACTTGGTTCCTCTAGCACCCAAGTGGCTAACTGAATACAGGTCACGGAGATCATAGGTTGGGGCTCTATCCCTCTCTATGCCATGGAATCACAATAAGAAATTTATTTTAATACTTTTGGTTAATTGCAGTCTTATACATAGAATTTTAACATTCCATCTTTTTTTAACCAATTGCAACTAATCTTCTTTCTAGAAATGTCTCAGCAGGAAATGCCATTCTATCGAAGAAAGCATGACTCCGTGAATACAAAACCAGGCCTTAATGGTTAGTGAACGTATGCAGACAAGCAGTGTGCAGAATGTCAATATGACTGAATCTGCTACATCCTACACAAAAGCACTCTACAAGCACCTACATGAGTGCATGCACCGTGCTATCCTGAACAAGACCAAGACCCACTCCTCCAAAGAGGAAACCAGTCTGGTTGACCCCAGCCATAAACAAGCTCTGTAATAGAAGGAAGAAATTGCTGCAAAAAAAGTAAAAGCCCAGGAATGGAGGGGCTCCCTGACCAACCTTAGCAAAAAACTAAGAACCCTCATAAACTCCAAGGCGAGCTTTGAAAGAAAAATCGCAATAGATACCAAAGACCATCACAAATAATTTTTTAGCTATGTCAAAAACCTTAATAGCAACTCTCAGATCTGCACCAAGCTACAGCATAATGGATCAAAATTCACGGAACCAACTGATATCACTTATATATTGGCAGATAGGTTCAGTGCAAACATCACCCCATCCTCTCCCCCCAAAGGGTTCATATCCATACCAGAAGATTGTGCTGCCCCTAAAATCACAGGCACCCAGGTGAAAACAGCACACTCCAAGGCAAGGAACACAGCATCCATGGGACCAGACAACATCCCAAGGCTGCATGCTACACGAGCTCCAAAATGAATTAAGCCCTCACCTTAATACCATGTTTAACCACAGCCTCACCTCAGTCTATATGCCCACAGAGTGGTGCATGGCAACAGTCATCGCACTCCATAAAGGAGGTGCAACCACTGACCCCAGGAATTACCGCCCCATCAGCCTGAGTCTGGTCTGCAAGAACATGGAGCGCATCATCATGGAACTCAAACAACAACACTGGTAACCTATAAACCCTAGACCCCACCCAGTTTGGGTTCGTAAAGGGAAGGTCATGTCTCTTAAATCTGGTTGACTTCTTTGAAATGGTCACTAAAGCAATAGATGAGGGAAAAGTGGTTCATACACAGCATACCTTGATGTTGCAAAGGCCTTCGATACCATTCTCCACTCGGGAATTATAGACAAGCTCACCAACCTAAATATAAACCCCTACGTTACAAGACGGGTCGCTAACTGGCTCATGGATAGAACCCATTCAGTGAGAATAGCAAATGCTAGATCAGACTCCAAACCTGTGACTAGGTGTACCACAGGGCTCAGTCCTGGGACCCATTCTGTTCGATATCTATTTTTCTGAGGTACAAGCAAACAGAGGGACAACGGCTCACAAAGTTCGCAGACTACTACAAACTGGGTGCAATAATAGAGACTCCTACTGACATAGACATCCTTCAAAAAGGTCTTACGGATACAGATACGTGGTGCCAAAACCATGGCCTCAAACTAAATGCCAAAAAGTGCATTGTTATCCCCTTTGGGAAAAAATCAAGTACCTATGAACTACAGCATAGGTGGCAGCCCACTTATCACAGAGAGTGTGATAAGAGACCTAGGGACTCGGGTAGATCGTAACCTCGCCTTCGATAACCACCTTGCCAAAGTGGTTAGAAAATCCTTCTACATGGCCCACCTTATCACAAAAGGGTTTGCATCTAGGAATAAGGAAGCTATTGTCTCCCATACTCATCACTCATTAGACCCATTACTGAATATAATGCCCCATTCGGGATGTACCTAATAAGACATCTGCAACAACTGGAGAAGCCACAAAAGTACCTCACAAAGAGGATAACGGGACTTAAACAGATGCCCTATGCCATGAGGCTAAAAAAACTGTACTCAGTCGCGTACCGGCTACTCAGAGGTAATCTCTGCCTGACATACAAGGCTATGTCAAACCCTGAATTGCTAGAAATGCTCCACCTAAGGAAACCCCAATCCACCAGAGCTACACGCTCAAGGGACATAAACCTGACATCATCAATAAACAGGACAAGTTGGAAGGACAGATTCATGTCCCAGAGACTCCTCTTGCTCTGGAATAAGGTCCCCATATATGCGAGGCAGAGCTGCTCGTTGGCACTCTTCAAGAGAAATCTTGATGAGTGGATGGGAAAACAGGAAATTCACCGCGGGAATCACTTCTGTGGCCCTGCTCAACAGGGGCGCAGGTAACTAAACCACTTGGGAGGGAGGCGACAACACAACATTTTTGGCTAGGCTTAATTATGCCCTAGGGCCAATAGCCTAGTACCTACCTATGAACCAGCTAAGCACAGTGCAATACATCCTCAGTTACATCTTTGAAATATGTATCAGAAATAACATCTTTAGGTTAGGTCAGCTGACTACTTTCACAAGAGGCCTGTAAGTCACTTAACACATGCAGTTCGACACCAGCAAAGTGGATATTAAACAAATTCCTTCATATCCCTTCACCATACACATCAAATGATATACCTGATTGATTTCTCAGGAGGTATTGATCCCACAGAAAAAAAAATAGTACTGGTGTGTGTAAAAACGGAGAAGCTAAGAGATGTTCACTCCAGTTATTCTTTCCCAGAAGCACAAGAGTAGACTTGTTCAGTCAGATTTTCAATACCACTTTTAGGTGGAAATGACAGTTAGTCTTTATAGAAGCAGAATACTTTTGAATTCTAGCAAGATTCCTTACACAAAAACAGCCTGCAGCTTCAATATCCCCCCCCCCCCAAGTGTAACAGTGGTGACTAGGAAGATGAGGAAGGTGTAGGAGGAGAAGGTAGCACATGCACCATGTTGCTGTGTGTATACTGGTTTTCTGCTAATAGTTATCGGTGCATACACTTTGTAGCATTTCTGCATAGCATCTGCTAATCTTTACATAATGCCTAACCAACAGCAATTTCAGCAAGTGACAACTATGAATCAATATCAATATCAGTGAAAAACAGGTTTGGAATTATCAAAACATTTTTCTCCACAGAGGGGCAAGTCCCCCGCAGCCCACATTTGGGGGGGGGGGGGCATTCTCACACCACTTATCTCACACATATTAACTCCACTGTCACACAATAGTTGGAAAATCGCAGGATCAATAATCACTATATGCGGTCTTCCATGATTATTGACTCATTCAAACAGTGCTCTCAATTCTCTATTGTTTAGTCAACTGTCCCCCAATTACAGAATATGGTTAAGTAACTAGCATGGCCATAGCAGTCACAGCAAGTGTCAAGTAACAGGGGTACATGGCTGAACCTCAGAGATGTCTAGCTATGACTATCCACTGAATTTACTTCATGAAGAATACTAACCCCTTTGCAGCTACTGTTACTCTAGCAAACGGGAAGGCTAAGCAATTCAATAAATCACCTCACAGTTGAACTCATCAAGCCTTCAAAACAGCATAACTCATTCTAGTATTACCATGCTGTTGTTGACAGACATCTAATTCAGAGACCTTTCTTACAGGGCCTCTGGGACAGACATCTGTAAAACAGTTATCCATTAGTGCATATATTTATTATTACAAAATTAGATTGTATTTTAATGGCTAGAAGTAACTTTACTACAGGGGCCAAACAGCTGTCAGCTAGAGACTTTACTTGGCTTTCAAATTCATACCTTGATGTAGCTTGGTGTTCTATCCACAGACCATAAGCTACTGGGAATACATAAGTACACTTAATTTTCTTCTGGTATGCCAAGTACTTCACACAACTGTATGCGAAGATATTGCTTTCCCAAAAATCACTGGTGGAGGTGTGAAGCTTAGCTACCTGAAACACTTGCTTGGCATTCCTGATGGAAATCTAACTAGACTTCTATTGAACCTCTGCTGAACCTACAAACCAGTGGTCTAATTAGGTAGCTTGTTTTATTAAGGTTGTAAATAGCTTAGATGTAGCAACTCTTCTTCTGCTTCACCGACTCAAATTCTTCAGTTAAACAGAACTCATTTGGCTAGATAACCAATGCTATAATAAAGTGAGACTTCACAGATTATCAGTAAGGTGTAGAGGTATGCAATGACTGCAAAATCAGGTATAGGCAGGAAATACAATATATTTTCTTTATGACACTGAGGACTGGATGAAGGAGATAAAATGTTAAGAAAAACTTGACATTTAGGTAATGTTGCCCTTTAAATACAAGACTAATAATGTTTTCTGCATTTCATGCTCAAGCAAATTTTCTTTGTATTCACGCAAATGAAAGAATATCCTGTCGAGAATCAAAATAAATGGGTCTTGTGTAAAATGTAGAGGGTAAACTCATCAAAATTCTGCTTCATTGAGTTTGCTTACTACAGAAATAACATTTCCTAGACTTTTTGTGTAAACCTCTGATCCAGCACTGGTGGGGATTCTGCCTCCCCACACTTATGAAGCAATGCAAGTCTCCTTCATGGTCATAACATTTCTGCCGAAGGAGGGGAAAATGCAACAAAAATTGATATTTTGATGAGTGTGCCCTCAATAATTAGGACCAAACCCAAAATACGTACAACTGGTCTTTACTTACCTCACATTCATGAATGATGGTCTAAATAAATCACCAATGTGTTCAAAACATTGGGGAGTGTGTGTGAAAAAAACTGCATTTGAAATATTTACTGCAAGATAATTAGGACTGCCTTATTTATCAAAACTACCTTTTCAGTCCAATGTCTACTGGTTGTACTGCATGAAAAAACAATGGTATTTCAGATATTAATGTGCAGATTTCACAGAAGTGACTGAATTACAATTTAAGTGAAAAATTTACTTAGTATCTTAAGAATGGTTCAGTAAGTTACATTTAGGAGTTTAGGATCAAAATGCCTAAAACTTGCAGTCAAAATACTACATTCAGAAAATGAAATACACGCTGTCCACCCAACTCCATAGCAGTACAAATGCCAAGTCTATGGTATCCGTAAATCTAAAGACATTAATATATGTACCATGCACATATGTAAATTCCAACTTACTACTGTATTGAATGGATATTTCTGAAAGAGCAGCAAGCTAATTTCCTCCAAGTTGCAGTGACCCTATAGACGAAACGCAGGACCTGTGGGAGGTTACAATCACCCATACAGAGTGGGCGGGTGGGCCATTGCCAAAGTAAGAGTCAGATATGTGCCATTTGTGCATTATTAGCTTTAAAGTGTGGTTGTATTTTTTGTCAAGTAAAACAGCTTTTGCAGTTGTCATGCACGTGTCATTCAGTGCTACACATGGTAATATGTCCCATTCAGTGCTAGACATGACAATATGTCATCACTATAAAATTAACCATAAATCCTCATTTATATTATGGCCCTTCCAGTCCACAAATGTTACTTTACTACTGTCCTATAAAGGAGATCTACCACTTGACGTAGACTCTCCCATTAAAAGTTACCTTCCTAGTCTCAACTGCCCGAACACAAGAGTTCCAAAACAGTTTTACATATACTTGCAGTACTGCAAGACTGCACTATGTGTAAGCAGTTTTTGCACCCTAACAGGGTGTTTCACTTTTCCTCACAGTAATTTGTTTGAAGTTTGCATACTTCTGTAAAAGTGTATGTGGGAAGCAAAGTTTAAGTGCTGTCACTAAAAGGTTCAGCAGGTGTCTTATTCAACAAGTTACTTTGTTAAGTTTGTTATCAATGGGTTCTGCACCAATTTCTTGTAAGGGATCTCCCATAAGAAATGCTGTCATTCTTCATGCATACATCATTCTACAAATACATTTTAATAATATGCCAGTGGTGAATGTGGCAAGTAAAGTACCAGCAGATCTCAGTACAATAATGAGCAAGAAGTGAAGTAAATGGCAAGCTTGGATGTTAATAAAAAGTGATCAGAACCAAAAGAATGGGTGAACTATTTGTACTGATATACTACATCAGAAGAAATGGTATCAAGACTACCAAACATCTTCTTTTCTGTAATGGATGCAAACCAGAGATCTGGAAGATACCATTAAAGAAAGATTCTTTACATATACTAAATTTGGACCAATGTCAGATCATCTACTTTTCAGAAAGTTGAACCTCTGGTTGAGGCCATATGATCGACTTTCCAATAAGCTAAGTGAAACAATACAGAAATCTATGCTTTATCACGGGGGCAAGCCCCCCTGCAACCCCCATGGGGGATTACACCCCCCCGCATATTATATATTCCAACTCTGAGATCACACTACAGTGGGGGCGAAGGGTAAATTCCCCCGATTCCCACTGTACTGCAATTTCCATACAAAACCTTCAACGTTTTGGAAAGTCGATCATATGGTCTCAACCATAAGAAGTTAGACTTTCTGAACAGTCGATTTTCTGAACCCTATACAACTACACCATTATGGGTCATATATTCTTTAGATTTCTGTTGGTATTTCATGAGATACTGAGGTATTCCCAAGAGCTGTTGGACAGGTAACTGAAGGCTTAAAATGTGTTATAAGCCTAACCAATGATTTATTAGTCCAAGAGCAGACTCAAGAACATACAAACAGATTAAGGTAGATTATGCCAATCTTTTACGAGTTAAGCAACAGCAAATGTAAACTATGGGTGATAAATCTGAAATACATGGATCACTTTTTAAAAATCAGAGGAACTGACATCCCAAAACAGAAAAGACAAATGCCAGAAAACAGGTACCACTACAGAAGTTTAAGAGTTCTGCCATATTTTGGGCAGTTTGCATGTGACATATCTTAAATAACCGTGCCTCTCAAAGTGTATAGAGCAAGACATAGCCAAAGAATGGAGCTATGAACAAGAATGAATGCCCTGAAATACTCAAGGTGGTAGTTACAGTAGAATCATTATTAAAATACTACGACTTGAATAAGTCAACTGTGTTGCAAGTGATGCCACTCAGTGATATAGGATCCTACAAGGTAACATACCATACCAGCTGCCTATGGGTCAATAACATTTACAGATGTACAAGAGAGATATGCATTTCAGAAAAGGAATCATTAGCAACAGTATATTAATGTGAGAAATTTCACAAGTATGTCTATAGTAAAGTCTAGTTGAAAATAGACCAAACTCTTGCAAGGAACAGGGGCAAAAGTCTTTGTACAAGGTACACTCAAGGTTGCAGGGAATGTTCTTCTTCCGTCTTTTCCTGTGGTTAGGGGTCGCCACAGCAGATTATCTGTCTGCTCATGATTGGCAGTAGAGTTTTTACAGTGTTGAGTTATCAGCCACAGAAGGCACACACTCATACCTAGGGCCAATTTAGAGTGTCCAATTCACCTACAGCAGCATGTCTTTGGGATGTGGGAGGAAACCCAAACGACCACAGGGAGGACATGCAGACTCCGCACAGAAGGCACCCCAGCTGAGGATCTTATTTATTTTATTTTAACATTTGTTGACTGGGCTAGTCTAACTGGATATATGTCCATTTTCAGCAGTGGCCCGATGAGAAAATCTCTACATAAAACAGACACAAAGAGCATTAAAAATTCAGTTACAGAACATTAAACTTCAGATACAGACAGCTTGTCAGACTAAAACAAGTGTTTAAGGTAATTTAGCATACTTGAGGGAACAGAAAAATAGAACAAAATATAAAGATAAGATAATCCTTTGTGTTTTTTTTTATTATTATTTTTTTTTTTTGTGTGTGAACACTGTGGGAAGAAAGTATTCAGAAGGATATGGAAGATTCCCCATCTCAGAGTTAAAGTAAGGAACAGAAGAACAGACTAGTTAAAAACAGGATTGGGAGAGTAGGTGGAGGGGCAGAAAAGTTCAGTTTTGTACCTACCATAAATGTAGATGTTAGAGTTTACACCCTGCTGCAGTCATCACACTTGGGTTATCCTGTCATCAGGCGGTCCCCGCAGTCGGCCGGAATTCCAAAGTCTTGGTCCGGCGTCGGTTGCGGTCGCTTCTTCCCTGATGTCAGTGCGCCAGGGGTATAAATACTGCAAACGACGCCATTTTCTTCAGTTTTTCTTGCCCCAGATGTCAGGTGCCCCCAAGAAGGTGGTCAGTAATTAGTACCAAATTGAGTAAATTTTGTACAAACACAAAAAATCCCTCCAGCTATAAGCAAATACATCAGGAAGGTATTGTAGAGAGTTTAGCCAGTTAGTTCAGAGGGGATGGAGGGAGGGTAACTTGGACTGCAGCAGGGTGTACACTCTAACATCTACATTTATGGTAGGTACAAAACTGTACTATGTTCATCGTGTTACCCTGCTGCAGTCATCACACACGGGTTGAATCCCAAAGCATAAGGATGGGTGGAGGAATCATAGAGGGTTGGAGGAGGCTATCAGGCCCTGCAGAACTGCAGTGGCGAAGCCTGCCCTAGTCTTAGAGTAAAGAGGTAAGTGATAGTGTTTGGTAAAAGTGTGTACTGAACTCAAGTTGCAGCTTCCAAAATCTCCTTGGTTGGAACCCCCCTGAGAAAAGCTGTAGATGTTGCTGTTGCCCTGGAAGAGTGGGGCCTAATGGCAGCAGGAACTGGTTTTACATGATGGGTATAGCAGAAACGAATGCAATGTCCTATCCATTTGGAAATGGTTTGTTTTGAAATAGCCTTCCCTTGTGAAGCTGTGGCATAGGATACAAAGAGCTGGTCAGATTTTCTGAAAGCCTTAGTTTTGTCCAAGTAGTAAGGAAGTTGCCTGTGAATGTCCAAGGAATGCACGAGTCTCTCACCTTTGTTCTGTGGATTTGGGAAGAAGGTGGGTAAGTGGATGGTTTGATTTATAGCCGCACTGGAAACCACCTTAGGCATAAAGAAAGGATTAGTTCGTAGAGAAACTCTGTGTTGATGAAAAATGAGGAAAGGTTCCACTGCCATTAGTGCCTGCAGCTCTGAGACTCTTCTAGCTGAAGTTATTGCTAGCAGCAGGGCAGTCTTCCATGATAGGAACTGAAGATCTGCAGAAAAAGCTGGTTCAAAGGGAGGTAGCGTTAGTTTTTCCAGAACAAAATTGAGGTCCCATGTTGGTGTAGGTGCTCTCCTGGGGGGTCTAATATTTTTTGCCCCTCTGAGGAACTGCCTTAGAAGTGGATGCGAAAATAAGGGTGGATCCATGTTGTAGTGGGCTGAAATAGCTGAAGCATGGATTTTAATGGAGGAGAAGGAAAGTACTTTGTGCAACATCTCAGTTAAGTACTGTAGAATGTGAGGCATGTGAGGCTGAACTGTGTCTTGGCCTTTAACTTGGTTCCAGGCACAAAACCTTTTCCATTTGTCCGAATAAGCCTTCCTGGTGCTTGGCCTCCTAGCTTCCAGAATAACATCCATAACTGCTTGTTTTAAATGGAATGTGCTGCAGTGGGACTCGAACCAGAAATGCCTGCTCGCAAGGTGAATGCTCTGCCCACTACACTATTGCTATACTTGTGGATCTAGTTTCCACTCGTGGGGATCCATGATGTTTCGGCTGAGGTTGTCTGCCAATGTGTTCTTCTTTCCTGGCAGGAATTGAGTTTGTAACTGAACTTGGTAAGCCAGAGCTATGTTCCACAAGATCACTGCTTGCCTGCATAGAGGGTAGGATTGAGTACCCCCTTGTTTATGTACCACATTACTGTGGTGTTGTCTGTCTTTATTGTAAGTTGTCCTGGATGTAATAGATTCTTGAAGGCTGTCAGAGCTTTCTGTACAGCTAGCATTTCTTTTTGATTGAAGTGCAGATTCCTTTGATCTGCAGTCCATTTGCCTTAAACGCACTGCCCTGCCATGTGTGCCCCCCAGGCGTAGTCTGTTGCATCTGGTGTGATAGTCTGCCTGGCTGGGGGCAAGGTGAACGGCTGACCCTTGTTCAGGTGACATGCCTGTGACCACCATAGAAACTCCTGTTGTAGGCAGGGAATGAGAGATATCATTGTGTCCAAGCTGTGGCTGTGTTGAGACCATACGCTTTTTAGGTACCACTGTAACTTCCTCATATGCAGCTTTGCAAATGGTATTAGTAGTACGCAAGATGCCATGAAGCCCAAAGCCTGCAGAATTTTTCTTGCAGTTAATTGGATCTTTGTTGCCAATGTTTTGAAATATTGAGTCAGCTGTAGTCACTTGTCTGGCGTCAGATAAGCCTCCTGGGCCGTTGTGTTCAAGCTGGCACCCAGGAATGTCATATTTTGTGAGGGTACTAGTTTTAACTTCTTTTCGTTTACTGTGTACCCCAGGCAGTTTAGTAGGTGTTTTACAAAAGCCAGATGATGTAAGAGAATGTCCTTGCTTTCTGCTTGGATGAGGCAGTCATCCAGGTACGGATATATTTGAATTCCTCTGTCGGCAATATGCAATTACTGGTGCCAGGCATTTTGTGAAGACTGGGCGCAGCAGATAAGCCAAAGGGCAGTGCAGAGAATTGGTAATGGGTTGAACCTGCAATGAAACGGAGGTATCTTCTGCAACTTTGTCTGATAGGGACATGCAGGTATGCCTCCTTTAGGTCCAATGTTACTAGCCATGCCTCCTTGCCCAACATGGGAAGAAGCTGCTGTAATGTTAGCATCTTGAATTTGGGTACTTGTAAGAATGTGTTTAAAACTGAAAGGTCCAGAATAGGTCTCCAGGCATTGTCCTTTCTGGGCACTAGAAAGAGTCTCAAGTAAAATCCTTGTCCTTGCTCTCGAGTAGGTACCAGTTGAATGGCTCTCATGTCCATGAGAGCTGTAATTTGCTTTTGTGCTTCTGCCCATTGATTTTGTGGCAGGTTTGGCATTCCTTTTTTCATTGGCAAGGTGTGAAAATGGAATCTGTATCCTCGTAAAATTATGTCTAGGACCCATTTGTCCTTTGTGACAATGTGCCAGTTGTCTGAAAAAAGTGCGAGTTTTCCTCCCAAGGGGACTGTCAAGAGAGAGATGCTTGGCCAGATGAGGTGCAAGTCATTGAGTTTGCCTTCTGGTAGATTGAGACCGGTCTTCTCCTCCCTTCTGTGTTGTAGTGCCCCATTGGCGAGGTTTGTACTAGGCTTGTGGTTGTCCTCTGCCTCTTGGGCGTCTGTATTTACCCCCTCTGTGGTCTGTCAGTAGCTGGACAGGACCAATTTTTTGTTGGTCAGTTTCTGCTGAAGCGAGGGGGCTGTACTTGTAGGAAATCTTTGACTGTCTGCATAGATTTTGCCTTATCTTCCATTTTCTTTAAGACTTCTTCTGCTTTAACTCCAAAAAGAACATCCTGCTGTAAGGGAGCATCTAGAAGCTTTGCTTTAACATGATCAGGCAGAGTTTGTTCCTTTAACGAAGCATGCCTACGTATAACAGACCCAGTGACAGCTGCTCTGCAGGAGGCCTCCAGAGAATCAAACCCACATTGTAAGGTGCATTTGCCCACCTGTTCAGTTGCATGCAACAGATCCTGCATTTCTTTCAATTCAGACTGTTGAGGGAGGGTGGCGATTCTTTGCTTTAACTGAGAGATTAGAAATTGCTGATACTTAAGCATGTGAAACTAGCAATTTAGTGCCCTCATAGCTAGAGTGGCTGAGGTGTAAACCTTTTTCCCCCACCTGTCTAGCGCTCTGGAATCCCTTTCAGAGGGTACAGGATTTTTAACCATAGAAGCCTTAGCCCCTTTGGGACCCTGGGAGATTGTCTCTGGGTCAGCAACAGGACTTTTGTATAGAAATTTGTGGGAATCTGGCACTCTATAGTATCTGTCAGGCTTGGCCGGAGCAGGAGGTAGAGAGTCTGGGTTCAAACTGGATTCTAAGTAAACATCATCCACAATGTCTAACATGGGTGGGATGGCAAGTGGTCTGTGCTGGGGGAGTAAAAGAAACTCTCTGAGCCTTTTCTTCGAGTCAGAGTAGTCCTGACCTTTCCAGTGGAAATGTTCCCTCATAGTGTGTAAAGTTTCCCCAAAGGAGTAGCCTTCAGGAGGAGAAGCTGAGGGAATGGAGTCCTCAGCATCAGAATCTTCATAAGGGGAGAAGGAGTAATCTTGGTCTTCAGAGGAGGCTGAAGAAATGGACACTTGTTCAGAGGATGCATAATCTTCCTCTTGTCTAGGCCTTTTGTCAGGAGGAGGCTGGGAACCCCTGATTAAAGAAATCAAATCTTCAGCCATTTTGAGCATCTGTTTCTTGGGCATTGGGCCTTGAACAGGGGACTGAAGTGCAGTCCTTTTAGATTTAATAGGAGTCTTCATCTTAGGAAACGTTTTAATGGTGAGCGTCAGTCTGAAAACACCTTCAGAAATCAATGGCGTTTCTGCAGCACCGATATCTTTAAATCAGCAATGTCATCGGTAGGGCCTGAACAAAAAGGTTGCATCGGCCTGGTACATTCCGCTAAAAGTTCCAAAGCGGTCTCTGGTTCCAGATCTGCGGTAGTCAGGGGTTGCGTCGGAGCCTCACTGAGGACCGGAGAACCGGAGACCGGACCAGCCTAGGCCTCTGAATCTGGCTTAGGCCTGGGCTGTCTGTCCTTATCCTTGCGTTTTTTGTGCATGCCGGTAGTAGGTTGCTCCGACGGCATACTGTAATTAAATTTTCTACCGAAGTAATGTCGTGCGAAATCAAAGCGTCTTTTAATAGTACGTTTATTAAACCTAGCACAAAAACGACAACTAGTGACGTCGTGGTCTGGGCCTAGGCAAGGTATGCAATAAGAATGAAAATCCTTAGGAGGTATTTGCTTCCCACAAGAAATACAATTGTTAACTTTTTCTGACATCGGTCTGAGGCAAGAAAAGTTTCCCCAATGGGGTACTAGCTTTATAGAAGACTTCGGTCTGAAATTCGAAAATCTCAGGAGTCTGCCAACCGGCACTTGCGAACTGCTTCTGCTTCGGGCACCGCGTGGCAAGAAAAACTGAAGAAAATGACGTTGGTTGCAATATTTATACCTCTGGCGCACTGACGTCAGGGAAGAAGCGACACCGGACCAAGACTTTGGAATTCCGGCCGACTGCGGGACCGCCTGACGACAGGATAACCCAAGTGTGATGACTGCAGCAGGGTAACACGATGAACATCACATCAAGAGACAGAAAGATGTCCAATCCATCTTTCTTTGGTACAGTAAGTGCAACTAGAAGGTATAGGCCTTAAAGTAGCAATAAAGTGAGTAAGTAGCCTAGGAAGAATAATTGTGATGAAAATAGACAGAGAAAGTCTTAGTCAGGGTTTGAACAGGGACATAGCCAATGGCTTGTAAGGTATAGTTTAAGTTTCTTTTTGAAGAGTGTAGTAGAAGACAGAGATGTAAGTTCACTGGGAAGTAGGTTCCAACTTTTCCCCACTGTATTAGAGAAAAGGGAACCTCCTGCTTTATTGTTGGGTTTTATGTCTAGATACCTGAAGTTTATTGGCTGAGCGTAGGTTTGTAAGATTTTTATATGGGCAGATTAGACTTGTGAGAATAGGTATATTATCTGGGTGATAAAGGGTTTTATGGGCAATAATTAGTTGATGAAATAAAATTTGATTGTGCAATTCAAGCCAACCCAGCTGACTCAGATTTTGGCAGTGCTGGGTTCGAAAAGGGGAGCTGGTAGCAAATCTGGCAATATTATTGTAGGAGAATGCCAGGTTATGGAGGTTGCTTTTGGATATATTTGTATATATAGGAGAGGCATAAAAGAGAGAGTAGAGATAAGGTGAGCGTGGGCAACAGTAGTTCTAGCTATGGAAGTAAGGAAGGGCTTAATTTTATAGAGGGAGCCTAGTTTTTGGTTTACTGATTTGATTGTGGTGTTGATAAGAGTGTCATAATTAAGGCTGTGGTCAATAGTCACTCCTAAGAGTTTGGTAGTAGTATCAGGAGATATGACTGTACCAGTTTTAGATTTGATAGAGAAGTTAGGTGGAGTGGACATTTGTGTAGGAGTAAACAGCAAGAGTTTAGTCTTTTTGGGGTTAAGGAGGAGACACCGCTGTAGAGACCATTCTTCTACAAGATCAAAGGTATTCTGGGTGAGGGATTGCAGTTCAGAAGGCCCTGTGGCAGAAGATATTAATGTGGAGTCGTCTGCATACTGTATTGTTTCAGCTTGGGGGATACTAATAGATCGATCATTTATAAAGATAGAGAACAGAAGAGGGTCCAAAATGGATCCTTGGGGTACACCAAGTGTGACAGGTAGGTGGGAGGATAGAGTGTTTTCCCATAGCACTGCTTGTTGCCTATTGTCTAGGTAGGACTTGAAACACTAATGCTTGAGTATCAAATGAGAGGGACTTGAGAAGATTCAGCAGTAGCTGATGGTTAACCATATCAAATGCTTTTGAAAGATCAATAAAGATAGCAGAGGACAGGGTATTACTGTTACGATTTTTGTTAATGTGGTCAGAGAAGGAAAGGAGGGCAGTAGTGGTGCTATGGAAAGGTCGAAAGCCATGCAGAGAGCTGGCTAATAGGCTATTTTGAAGAAGCTGGTGTAATAGTTGATGGTGGATGCATTTTTCCATAATTTTAGCTATGGGAGAGAAGAGGGCGATTGGACGGAAGTTAGAAAGTTCTGTTGAGTTGCCACCTTTGTGTAGTGGGATGATATGCGAGACTTACCAGATGGATGGGATAGTACCTTCAATAATGGTTCTATTTATTAGGATAGAGACAGGGTAGGCAATAACTTTAGCTGCAATTTGAAGATATTTAGAAGGTAAGAGGCCTGCTGAGGGGGTAGAGGGTTTGAGTTTTTGAAGGCGGGTACAGATGAGGGATGTGGGGACAGGGTGGAGATGGAAAGTGGGTGGTGAGGTATGTGAGGAGGAGGGTAGATTAGAGGATACATGAGATAGAGAGTTAGCAAGTGAATGGATAGCTTCAGTAAAGAAGTTATTGAAGGAGTCAACAATTTGTTTGGGAGTGTCATGGGTAATTCCAGATGGGGTTGGTGTTTTAGAGTTGCCTGGATGAATGAGTCTAGTGATACCTGACCAGAATTTCTGTGGACTTTGATGGTTGGTATGTTGAAGTTGAAAGAAGTTGTTTTTTTTGTCTGGTATTATAGATGCTTTAGTTAAGTTTCTAAGTTGTTTAAATTTTAAGTGATCAGATGGGTCTTTAGAGGTACGCCATTTGGCCCAGAATTTGTTTCTTAGCAAAATTATTTTCTTAGTTTCCTTAGTAAGCCATGGTGCTGTTTTGGTAGTGTTCCTAAGAGTACAAGGAGGGGCATGGTAGTCTAGGATTTCAAGGAACTTGGAATTGAAGTATGCCACAGCTTCAAGTTGGAGGTGTTTTAATGGTGCCCAGTTGCATACACTCAGTTCATTTAGGAAGTACTCTGGGTTGAAATGTTTATTTGAGCGAGTAGTTCTAAAAGTTATAGGGCAGGGTATATTAATCTTTTGCCGAATTATATAGGTTAGGGAGTTATCACTAATGTCATCTGGCAGGATACCTACATTATAGGTTATGGACTGGGTATTTATTAGGATCCAGTCTAGGGTGGTTTCTTTGTTGGTGGGTTTATGGGTATGAGTAGGTGAGGTGATAGTTTGGGAGAAGCCATGTAGATTTATGTGATTAGTTGGGTTATCAGAATTACAGGTATTCCAGTCTATATTAAAGTTGCCTAGCACAATGGTTTCCTGTGGATAGTTAGTGGACAGCCAGCAAGGGATATTTTCTAGGGAGTTGATGTTAATACCTGGAGGAAGATATGAGCATAAAATGTAGATGGACTTAAAAGTATTTAAATGTAGCTTAGTGATAAGAATTTCAGAGTTGGTATTGGGTGGTGGGTGAGCATCAAGTAGTGAAAGTTGGAGCCCTGCTTTGTATATTAGCTGTCTTTTAGAAAATATTGTTATTTATATTTTCTGTAAATTTTGGATCGAACCAGAGAACCTCTTGCTGTGAGGTGACAACACTAACCGCTGCACCACCGTGGCAGCCTTGTTGCACAGAATGTTAATCTTCACAAATATGATCTAAAAGTAAATACAGACCATGCAATGAACTGCATGTAGGAGATAGGTTGAGCAGACCACATTTAACTGGGAAGTACATACAGCAGTTTCATTGGATAGACATGTAGCCCACTTGTATTTGGTGCTGGAAGAGCAAGGGAATGTGGGTTCTATTACCACATCAGGTACTTAGATTAATTTAAACAACGCTGACAATACAGTGTAACATAAGAGGAGTGTTGTACTCCTGTGGTGCTAACCCTTTAAATGAGACAAAATAAACCCATCTGCTTGATTTGGTGGCAGCTCAACTAAATACAAGAGATTTTATGGCCCTTGTTAAAAATAATTTTATTAAAATTATTCACAGTTTATAACAAATATTCTCAAATCACTGGACTTTACAGTCAACAGTATTTAAAACATTTTATATTTTTGTTACATATAAACATTATGCATGTTCTGTCCAAAATTTGCAGAAAATATAAATGATAATAACAATGTTTTCTAAAAGACAGCCTCTACTTTCACAAAATCCAAAGCCAATTATGTGTTAGTATTCATTTTGCTTACCTTCAAATCCACTCTATGAACTTACCTGTTTTGTTCTTGGATATTTAAAATTGCTCCAATATTTTCTCATCCTTTTTTTTTTTTACAATAATGAAAATATTATCTCCTCATTCATTTTATATTTCACTTAAGGATATAATTATTACCATGTTGTATTCTTCCTAACTGTAGCAGTAAGTGTCCTGACTTTCATTATTTCTACCCTGTTTTTCCCCACTCTCTGCTTTATAAGCCATATCTTCCCAATCATCATATAAAATAAACTCCTATATACAATTCTGTTAAATAAAAACAATGATAACAACACAGGAGGCTCAGATGCAAAAGTTTACTAGTGTACACCAGGAGGCAAAAAACGTACAAGTACAGAATTTTGTCTGACATGATGCAGGAAGTACACAATTTTATATAGGTTTAACACTCAAGCTGTGCTCACCTTACTGACTTGGTTAGTCACAGGGCACCTACATCACTATGGTCTACAATATTCTATTCATAAGAAAAGCTGATGTTATACATTTTAAAAAGTTTTCCCATGGGAATAATACAGCCTTGCAAAGCACCTGGTCAGTTATAATGTCTTTCTGTAAATGTTACTCCTTCAAGGTTTCAGGCCTGTTCGAATACAATAGTTGGTTCAGTCTTGTAATACACTTCTTTGTTCTTCTTGCAACATTACTTCAGCAGCTGTGTCTTATCTTGGTAACATTCACAAGGCCAATTATCCCAGAGGAAGGAAGAAGATTTTCAATGCTTTATACATTTAATTTCCTGACCTAGCAGATAATCATTAGTGAAAAACATAAGCTTGCTGAGCTGGCTACTGCCAGGGTCAGAGTTCAAATACACTGCAGCTCCAAAGCTTCAAGCAATTACATGTAAAATCATTCTTATTGCCATATTGTAAATAGAATAAAATGCATTATATACTACTTGCTTTTAAACTAGCACTTTATACATGTTCAAATACATATTTTTCTAACATTTTCCTCCCTTTTAATACTTTTTACTCTATTCTGAAATATAAACACTGTTATATCATCCCCTAGCCTTCTCCCTTAAGGACTTTCAACTAGGCAAGTCATTTAGTTTATACTTCGGAAAGAGTTTCGTCTGGAATTAATAGTTCCAATTCAATGTCTTGGTACAAAGTTTCAGTTACAGATATATCAATAAAATCGTTGATCAATCTTTTCATGCAGGGGATCCCACAACAGACACATGCTCCCAATAGGAGCAGACCAACACAAATAGCAATCAAGATGTTCATTAGGATAGAACCCCACCCACCAAACAGACTCTGGAAAAAGTTAGTCAGTCAGTGAGTTTGGGCCTGGTTCAGTCATGGCCGATACCTGCTGTATTACCTCTAGGTGGTCATTAATCTCATGTCGATTGTCTGGTATGAACGCACAGCATTCTTCTTTGATAAGCGCGCACGTACCACCTCTCGCCACTAGGGTGAAGTCAAGAGCCATTCGATTTTGTAGCACAACAGTTCTCATTGCATTCAGTTCATCAGTCACTAGTTCGAGAGCAGAAAAAGTTGCGTTACTCATTACTTCGAGAAGTTTCGACAGCTTTCTCAACTCCCAGATCGATATGACTGCTCCATATGCTGGAAGTATTCCAGCCCAGGATATAACACTGTCACTCAAGTCCATATGAGTCAATTTTTCTTCATCTTTTACGGAATGATGGTCCTTCCAACCAGCTTCGATTTTTCCCACTGGGTTCACAGGTTTTCCGATTGGACCTTCAGGTTTCCGGGCTACATCTCTCACATTTCGTATCTTTCCTAGAGGTAATTATGCAGTATGCCTTATGGCCGGAACCAGATAACCCAAAAAACAACTGCCGGACCAATTCTCAGGTAGCCATTTGTATGCCTTTTTCCCACAAACAAAATAACAGTTTTCTACTTTAGTACTGATGCGGGTTAATTCTGAATGAAACATTTTCTTGTCTATAACAGACAATTGTTTATGTAAAACAGGATTTCTCTGCACATCACTTAATGTTGTTTTCATTAAACTCAAATATGAATCATAATTTGTGTTACAAACAATGCCTTTATCTTTAGCTTTAATATAGCATTTATAAGATATAGTTATGTTACAGTTACTCCAACCCACTTGTATGTTTTTTCAAGAATGACACACTCCAATTCCATTCTGTGTAATAAGCAAATACAATGCAATTTTGTCCTGTGATCTTACAGATCCTGTATCAAAAAGTAAAATCTCCCAAGTCTCATTTATCCCCAAGGGGACAGCGGACATCAACAGTCCTCCATATGCTGTTGGTATAGCAGTACAAACCCAGCAATTTGAAATGTTCATAGTCTCTACATATACACGCTTCATAGCTAGGTATGTGTTAAAATTTGGATGCCAGTCTATATACAGTTCATCACGTCTCTCCACTTTCACTTGTGTGGTTACATGTAGGAAAAACCACAACAAAAGGAAGGTCATCACAATCAGTCAATAAATGCATAGTCAGCAAGATGATTAAGCAACATCTTTGGGGTTGATCTGTGTTTTTACTCGTTTTGCTCTTGGTCATCCTGCCTTTGTTGTGTGTCAGTCACAAAATGTTTATCAAGCTGAAAATTTTTTACCTGTTTACAGTGTGTCAGATGGACCCAGGATGACCTCTCAGCAACTTTGACTGCAGTAGGCATCGCCAACAGTACCTGGTACGGTCCTTCTCACTTTGGACTCGCCCAATTCTTCCTCTTCGTAACTTTCAACCACACACAGGTCCCCGGATTCAGCACTGCTTCCAACGGTCTGGTCTGTCTTTTATCTGAAAAAGAGTTCAACTGCAAAACAGTTTTATTTGTTAACAGTTTCCTTATATAGCTAGCTAATGAGCTGTCAGCCTCTAGTTCTGCAGGAATGAGAGCTTTCCATTGTGGCACATAATATGCCCTTCCAAATATCACTTCAAAGGGGGTCAAACCCTTTACATTTGGAACTGTTCTCATGTTCAGCAGTGCCAAAGGCAAACAGCAAATCCAATTCTTCTGTGTTTCGTTTACTAATTTCCTCAACTTGCTTTTTAAAATTCCATTGTACCTTTCTACCAGTCCTGCAGACTATGGGTGGTAAGCACAATGACTCTTCAAGGAGATCCCAAAGAATCTCCCAAGTTGGTGAATCGTCTGATTAACAAAATGTGTCCCATTGTCACTATAGATTCTTTCCGGTATGCCAAATCTAGGAATTATTTCTTTTATTAGGGCCTTTGCCACTGTTGCTGCATCCAGATTTTTAGTTGGAAAAGCTTCTACCCATTTGGAAAACATGTCTATAATTACTAAACAGTATTTTTTCCCTTCACATTTATTCAATTCTATAAAATCCATACAAATAGTGTGGAATGGATATGGTGCTATAGGAAAACTCCCTTGCTTGGGTTTGAATGCCCCTTGTGCATGATGTTTGTTACAGATATGACATGCTGCACAAAATTTGTGTGTATAGTTTGTGAATCCATATGTTTGGAATATTCAATTTACTAACTGTACCATCCCCCCTGTTCAGACATGGCACTGCCCATGGCTCAACAAAGCTGCATATCTAAATAAATTAGACGGCAATATTGTTTTTTTCTCTTTGGAGACATACAGTCCATCTTCGAGGATTGCACCTCGTTTCTCTGCTTTTGTAGTTAATGTCTGCATTGTTTTTAACATTTCTAGATCTAAAATCTCAGAGGGCTGTAATTCCTCGGTTAAAAGTAAAGTTTCTGAGTCTGAGGCTGCTTGCTTTGCAGCTGCATCAGCTTTTGCATTTCCTTTTGAAATTCTATCCTGTTGTTTTGTATGAGCTAAACATTTACAAATGGCTACTTTAGTAGGTAACTGAATGGAATCTAACAAGTTCAAAATAAGTTGCGCATGATTAATCGGTTTACCATTAGATGTTATCATTCCCCTATTTTTCCATTGTTGTTCAAAAACATGCACTGTAGAGAAAGCATACTGACTATCAGTATATATGTTCACACATTTATCTTTCGCTAGAGTGCAAGCCCGTGTTAAGGCTATCAGTTCTGCTGCTTGAGCAGACAGGTTATGCTGCAACGGTTGGGCTTCTAAGATATCTGTATCTGTGACTACTGCATATCCTACTAGATTTTTCCCTGTAGGACCCTTTCTGCATGAGCCATCCACATAAAATGTCACCTCGGCATCATCCAAGGGCATATCAGTGAGGTCTTGTCTGGGCAAAGTTATTTGCTCAATTTCCTGCAGGCAACTGTGCGGTGTGCCATCCACAGGAGTTGGAAGTAACGTTGATGGATTTAATGTTGTACAATGTTCGATTACCATATGAGGTTGGCTCAGCAGTATGGTCATACATGAAAGATGTCTAGAAGGAGATAGATATGCTATTTTTTCTTGCAGTAAAATTATCGCGACTGCATGAGGCACTCTCAATGTGAGAGGGTGGAATAATATCACTGAGGCCGAAGCCTGTACTGCCATTGCAGCTGCAACTGCTGCTTGCACACAGTGAGGCAATGATCGTGCCACTAGGTCTAACTGTGATGAATAGTAAGCTATGGGGCGTTGCTTATCCCCATGCTGTTGCGTCAGAACTGACGTCATGTATCCCTGTTTACAATCTACAGTCTGAAAAAATCTTTTGTGGTAATTTGGAAGTCCTAAAACTAATGATGAAGCTATCAACTGTTTTAGTCTGCAGAAAGCGGTTTCTGCTTCAGGTGTCCATTGTAATACATCTTGTGCTGCCATTGGTGTTTTATACATTAAATCAGCCAGTGGAGCAGATTCTAAAGCATAATTTGATATCCAGCTTCGACAAAAATTAGTCGTTCCCAAGAAGGACATCATTTCCCTCTTGGTTGCTGGTTTAGGTGCCTGTAAAATTGCTGTTTTTCTGTCTTCGTCTAATATTCTATCTTCATTGGATATTACATATCCTAGGTATATAACCTGTTTTCTCCAAAGTTGTAACTTACTTTTGTTTACTTTGTGTCCTTGTGCTGCTAAAAATTTCAATAATGCTATCGTATCCTCCCTGCATTAATGCTGGGTAGGGGCTGCTAGCAAGATGTCATCTACATAAAGTAGAATCTGACTACCTCCTGGTGGGGTAAACCCTGCCAGGTTGCTTGCCATTTCTTGTGTAAATATCGTTGGACTTTCACAATATCCCTGCGGTAGCCGAGTATAGGTATATCTTTTACCCTGAAATGTAAATGCAAACCAATACTGGCTATCAGGATGTATAAGTATTGAAAAGAAAGCATTGCTTATATCTACCACAGTGAAATATTTTTGTTGTGGCTTCAAATCATTCAACAAGGTGTGTGGGTCTGGCACCGTAGGTGCTCTGGGTATTATTGCATTGTTTACAGCTTGTAAATCCTGTACCATCCGCCATTCCCCATTTGCTTTTTTAACAGGAAATAGAGGGGTGTTACATGGTGAATCAAGAGATTCTACCAGTACTCCTTCCTTGAGTAATGCTGCTATTATAGGCTTGATTCCTTGCTCTGCATCTTTCCTCAAGGGGTATTGTCTTTTCTGTGGTCTAAATGCCGATTTTGGTGCAATAGTTACTGGTCCTGCTGTTTGAATAAGTCCTACATCTGATTTGCCTGTTGACCAAAGAATGTTTGGTGTGTCACACAAGGCTTTTTCTTCTTCTTCTAATAAGAATGCTGATCAGCTGTCCTCACTAGTTTGTAAGTGTACAGCTGGATGCGTCTGTGTTAGCCAATTCAATTTCTGTTTTTGTATTCCCTGCTCTGATAATTCTAACTGAGTTTGTTTTTCCCATCTTGTTACTTTTTCTCCTAAGTCCGCCCATTTCACATCCTTGTTTTTTATTAAGCTAACATGTGGTAGTCGATTAGATTTGTACAGTGTCATGAATTCCTGAGGTAGTGAACAGCTTACCACACTGCTTCCCTCAGTATCCCAATACAAGGTTCGTAATACTAATCTGTTAGCAGGATTTTTTAATAATTCTTGCTCATATTCTTTATCAGGTCCTGGCATGCTACAGTAGTATAGACTACAATGTAACAAATGCTGTTGGTCAGTGTCAAGGGAGGAGGCCTTACTGATGGCTACATTCATCAGTTCCTCGGTTACTGCCCCTGGACCAGTCGTAACTAGGTCCTGGCTGTACCAGTAAAAAGTCTCACCCTCCGGTCGCACCACGAACGTATCCATTTGTCTTTGTGCCTCCATACCCTGCATAGTGGGAACTACCGCTATGCCAAATATCTGCATAAGATCTCTTCCCAGTAAGTTTACTGGACATTTTGCAGAAACTACAATTTTACTTTTCTGAGTCATGCCTGAAACAGGGTCAGTTATTGTTATATCATGGGAGAGTGGCTCCCTATATAGCTGTCCATTTGCTGCTTTCACTAATATATAATCAGGTGATTCGGAATATTCTGGTAACTTTGAGGGGTGTGTCAAAGTCCGTGACGCTCCTGAGTCACACAGAAATTTAACTTCCCTTCCTTCCACCAGAAGTGTAACTTCCGGTTTTGTGTCTGCCAGATAGAGCTCCAAGCTCAGTAATGCCAAATCTAAAATTTCACTTTCTTCATCCTCTACATCTGCTTGCACTTCCTCTGTTCCTTCCACTACATTTACATTTGTCCTTTGTTTGTTAGCCTTACCTGATGATTTCTGACTTTCATCACTATCATATAGTCAGTCCTCATCACCTTTGCTTTCTGTAGTCACCTTTATATTTAGCCTGCAATCCCTTGCTAAATGTCCTTTCTTTCCGCACTTAAAGCACTCGCCTTTCTTTTTCCTTTCTTCAAAATCTTCTGACCTTTTGTCAGATTGCCTATTTCCCTGGGCATTTTTCTTACCCTTTTTACCTGACTGTACTACAAAGACCTCAGCTCCGTCTTCAGCTGTGAAGACCTGTGTCTTCTTTTTCTTTTTACTATTAAAGTGTCTTTCAGCATGTCTAGCATATTCAAGTAAGGCTTGTAGCCTACTTGTTCTTCTTCTTGTTGTTGTAATAAAGCTACTGATAGGTGCAATGCAACCTTTCAAAAACGCATTTTTCAGTTGCTGTTCATACGAGGTATCATGTGTCTGATTTTCAGGAATAGCCATACCACTATGGTTATTGAAACATTCCAATAATCTACCATAGTACCCATCTACAGTTTCATTCTCTTGTTGCATGCATTGGTTAATGCAAGTCCAATCTGCTCTAGGTTTCCATTTTTCAGAAATTCGGTCTGTAAGACCTTTCACTCTGTTGTCTAGTTCTGCATCACTATGTGGGAGTGGTTTAAGCTCTGCATTACGAGGATTCCAGGTGCCACAAATCATGTGCCAGTCTGGACCCACAATCTGTCTAACTACCTTTTCTACTTCTTCCCCATTTAGGTGGTAACTTAGTCTCATACCTTGTAAATCTTGTAAAAACTTTGTGTAATTAACTTTTGGATGAGGGATTCCCTCTGTAGCTTTCCGAATATCTTCCGGTGTCCATGGTCTGTATACTAGAAGAGTTGGGTCCTGCCCTTCCTGTCCTGCCTGAGGATTTGGTACCTCGATTAGTGGACAGATTTCTTCCTCACTCTCCTCTAGTGTGTTTCTCCCTACTTGATATAAGTCTGTGTCCCCAAGTGTTTTACGTGTCCGGGACCTAGTTTCAATATGATCTCTAACAAATGTTTTTAGTGTTCTTGTGACTTCAGGATAACGTGGAGGTGGACCAGCTTGTCCTCCTGCTTCATATCCTGAAAAAGGCATCGGAGGGGGCGGAGGAGGAGGGGCCGTCGCTATTACTGTATTATTATCCTCTTTATCTAAAAATAACGTCTTAGCATTTTTAGTTTTTTGTTCCCTTCGGTATACTTCCTCAATCCACCTGTGTGCCTGAGGAATGCCTAATTGCTGTTGTTTTTTTGCCTGACCTTCTGCGTCAGATTTAAGCGGTTTTAAAAGTTTAACTAATGAAATTTTATTTAATTTACCATCAAATCCTTATTTATTAACCCATTTTGTATAATACCTTACATTATCAGCCCGTTGTAATTGCATATATTTTGCGTCTTCAGTTAGGGGCGGATCTCGCGATGTTTTAGTGCACTGATTTCCCATTCTAAAAGAAAATGTTACATAACCCTTTTCACCACGTGGTATTTCAGTTCCTTACACAGTTTATCTAGAATAACTGCCTACCTTATTCTGTTTCCCTGATCCCTGACAAAATATACAGTAATTTCCTTTTGTCCCCGATCTGTATAACAAATCTTCTGACAATAGTATTTACTGCAACCTAGTCCCTGATCTAAAACAGAAAAATGGCAAATATTTTCCTACCTGAGCCTCCTGAGTCGACCAGTTCGAGACCGCTCTTCGGCCGCAGATCAGAAAGTGGCCAGCCTCTCAAAACGACAATTCAGTCGGAGGTCTTTGTATTTCAAGTAGAACCGTTTCGTTAGCTTCTCCTGCGCAGTGTTCGACCACCGGTACACTCTGATCTGTAGCTGTCTGAGGGCTTTTGGTCCGAAGGACCAAACTGTTAAATAAAAACAATGATAACAACACAGGAGGCTCAGATGCAAAAGTTTACTAGTGTACACCAGGAGGCAAAAAACGTACAAGTACAGAATTTTGTCGGACATGATGCAGGAAGTACACAATTTTATATAGGTTTAACACTCAAGCTGTGCCCACCTTACTGACGTGGTTAGTCACAGGGCACCTACATCACTATGGTCTACAATATTCTATTCATAAGAAAAGCTGATGTTATACATTTTAAAAAGTTTTCCCATGGGAATAATACAGCCTTGCAAAGCACCTGGTCAGTTATAATATCTTTCTGTAAATGTTACTCCTTCAAGGTTTCAGGCCTGTTCGAATACAATAGTTGGTTCAGTCTTGTAATACACTTCTTTGTTCTTCTTGCAACATTACTTCAGCAGCTGTGTCTTATCTTGGTAACATTCACAAGGCCAATTATCCCAGAGGAAGGAAGAAGATTTTCAATGCTTTATACATTTAATTTCCTGACCCAGCAGATAATCATTAGTGAAAAACATAAGCTTGCTGAGCTGGCTACTGCCAGGGTCAGAGTTCAAATACACTGCAGCTCCAAAGCTTCAAGCAATTACATGTAAAATCATTCTTATTGCCATATTGTAAATAGAATAAAATGCATTATTTACTATTTGCTTTTAAACTAGCACTTTATACCTGTTCAAATACACATTTTTCTAACAAATTCCATCTCTATTTTCTACTTAGCACTTTCATTTCTGCAAACAGTCCCACAACTCTTTAATAACATTTTTTCCCAAATATCATTGTACTTAAGTCTACTGTAACTTTTCTCTCCCTTTAATAACTGAGGTAGAAATCTTATCCATACAAAATTAAGACATTGCAGGTTGTACCACAGACAGCCCACCTATAAATGTAGTCTCTTAAGAGGATTCAGGCTTGTACCTCAAAATGCCCCAGAAACAAAACTTCTATTATCTAGTTTCCCAAGGCTTTTGGTATCATGTAAGCACATGTAACATGACTTGCTAAACTCAAGAAGACATTTTTATCATATGTACTTTTGTCTTAAATATCATAGGGTATAATTTCCATAATTTATAAGCTTTCATTCTTCTTGGCACACTTCTCTAATATTTACCAAACTGCAAGTCTAGAATTTGTAACCTATTCAATAAAATGTTTATATATCTTCTACAGTGTAAATATGTACATAGAGGAGCTGGTAGGGAACTTTTTGACCAAAGTGAAGATTTTTGGCTTGCACACACTAACAAAATTTATAGGAAAAACATCCCTTAAGGGGGATTGTAGTGGAAAATCAATTGTGTATGTAAACTTAGCATAACACAGCCGCAGTGGTACAGCTGTAGCTTTGTTGTCTCACAGCAAAAGGTTCTCCTGTTTGATTCTCGACTGAAGTGCCTTCTGTGTAGAGTCTGCATGTCCTTTCCGTGATCAAGTGGCCTCCAAAAGACATGCGTGAATAGGCATGCCTTCACTGAAGGTTGGGCGTCAGGCTGGCAACTTGGCACCAAAAAATCTACTGCCAATCATTAGCAGACCAGAGTTCCGCTGTGGCGACCCCTAACCGGGAAAAGCCGAAAAGACAAACAACGTAAACTTAGCATTACAACAGATGTTTGAATGATCACTGCTGCAGTAGCCTTAACTATATGGGTTATATCCTTCATAGGATATAACAGCCAGCCAACTTCCTAAGCTTTAAAAGCACTTTCAATGGGTACCAAACCAGTCAGCTGAAGATGGGCAGACTTAAATAGGTTTGGGCACCATGCCCTTCAGTGTTCTCATGCCAACAATGAGAAGGAGGCTGAGACCTGAAAAGACCATCCTAAGAAAAAGAAAAATAAATGTTCACACCCTGACAAAAACACATCAAAAACAAGGGGGGGGGGTGGAGGAAAGGAACAGCTACTGTGGCAGTGATTACCTGAACATCTGCTGTTATGGCAAATTTACTTACACAGCTGTACTATGTTCATCATACTGATCAATGCTGTAGTAGCCTTTGCTATATGGGTACATTACACTAGCTTACTATATCTGGGAAGTGGAAGAAGAGTCCAGCAGCAGCCCATTGGGAATAGTCCTAGCAAATCCCAAACTAGACCTAGGAAAGAAAATCAAGCTTATACTGCTTTGTAAAAATATGTAAAGAAGACCAAGCTGAAACTTCTAGACTACTTCTATACTCTAACCCTTTCCAAAAAGCCATATATGAAGCCAAGACCATAGTAGAGTGGGTCTTGGCCCTGCCTGAAAGTGTTCCGTTGTGGAGAGCATAATGTAAGGTAATGGCCTTATTCAACCATTTGGAAATGGTCTGTTTTGACATAGTTGTCTCTTCTTTCCTATACAAGAAATGATCAATTGATCCAAAGAGCTGAATGATTTAGTTCTCTCAAGACAGTACATGAACTGTCTGTGGACATCCAAGGTATGGAATATCCTTTCTCCTGCATTATTAGGTTCAGAAAAGAAAATGAGGAGATATATAGTTTGGCTTAAAGTAAACTCAGAGACCACTTTAAGCATAAAGGAGGATTAGTTCTCACAGAAACCCTATTTATATGGAAAATGAGATGGTGCTGACTCACCATAAAAGCTTGCAATTCAGAGGTGAGAACAATCAATAACATTTTTCTATGTTGTTGTGTCTTTTGGCTTTTCCTGGTTAGGGGTCGCCACAGCAGAACTACGGTCCACTAATGATTGGCAGTAGATTTTTACGTGCAGAGTTGCCGGCCCTGACGCACAACCTTCAACAAAGATACGCCCATTCACACATCTCTCCACACAGAAGACGCTCTAGCTGAGAATCTAACGGAACAACGTCTTACTGTGAGGTGACAATGCTACTGCAGCACCACCACTGCATAACCACAATTCAGCCATGTTAGCTGGTTCAAATGGAACGAGAGTTAACATGCTGAAATGGAAGATAAATTGAAGTTTGATGGAGAAAAAAGTCCATAGGAAAGTAACTCTCACAAACATTGTAACACCAGGAAACAGTTATGAAGGAATACTGCTTACGTTATTGGCACCAACTAGAAAACCTTTTCCCATTTACTAATATACGATTTTCTAATAGCAGGATTTCTTGACTCCATTAGTACCTGTGGCATGTCATCAGTAAACAGGTGTCTAAAGGTTATTAATACTGGAGCATCCAGACAGTCAATTGAAGTTGATACACCCAAACCCAATTCAAACATTCCTGTTCTTGTCTGAGAAGATCCAGTCTGAAGAAGCTTGTGGTAACTGCCTTTCGTCATTTCCAAAAGAAGGGACAGTTACCTGGGCCAGAAGACCGTCACCACAATGATGATGATGATGATGATGATGGAGGATTCCTTCTGAATCTTCAGAAGTACCACTGATATCAGTGGAAAGGGTGGAAAAGCATACAGGAACATTCCTCTCAGAGGAAAAGAAAAGGCAACCAACTTCCAGGCCTTTTGCATGGAGTTCTGCAGAAGAATCATGCCATTGATTGCTCAGACATAAGGCAAATGGGTCTACTTGAGGAACTCCCCACAAATGAAGCAAAGTTTGAAGACCCCTCCTGATCTAGTTTTTATTTATAAGGGTCTGCCCTTGTCATGCTCGGCTTGTTTAGAATAAAATGCTGCTCTGACTGAATGCAGTAAGATTGTTTTGTGAAGCTATATCTCACCGGAAAATGGCAATTCTGCAAAAGGGGTTCCCCCTTTTTTGATGTACCACATGATTGTTATTGTCTAACACCTTGAAGAGGTCCAGGGACCAGATATGATTCAGAGGGTTGAGTGCCTTGATCAGAGCAAGCATCTCTGATATTTACGTGTTTGCCTCTGTCCTTGGTGTCCTACACATCTTGCACTTTTACTTCTCCTGAAACTGGTTTCCAAGCAAGTCCGAGGAGCCTCTGGTGACAGAATGCTTTGGAAAAGGGAAGGAAAAGGGCAGACTCAGATTAAAGTACATCTGCCATCTCAAACAAATGATTTCTCTTCTGACAACCCCCATGACTGGGATTTGAAAAAAAGGCACAGGATGTTGCTGTTGGGACCAAAGACATTTCAGATACCACTATCCTTTTCAAGTTGAGTCTTGCCAGGTGTATTATGAGAATCACAGTTGCCATGAGACACAAAATACTAAGGCATTCTCCCACTGTGTCAAATGTCCTGGTGGGAAAACCTTAGAAACAGATCTAGATATAGATCAACTTTTTCATGTGGAAGAAGAGCTCTTTGAAATGAGGTGTGTAAATGACACCCCCTCCCCCCAGAACACAATCCTGTTTGTTGGAATTGGGAAAGACTTCTGAATGTTCTCTTGGACTCCCAACTTGTGTAATAGATATCTCACCCAACTGAGAGATCACTTTGAAAAAGACTCTGCAATGATTAAGCATGGAAAATGTGGATATCCTGTAGCCTACAATAAGCTATAACTAGGTCTAGACACTTTGTGAACACCCCTGGTGTAGTGAATAGTCCAAATGGAGCAAAAAACTGATAATGTGATTCAGACTCACAAAACCTTAAGAAACACAAAGTCTAGAAGAATAGGGGTACAAAAAGCATTTTTTAAATTTAAATGTTACCAAGAAAATTGAATGAGGAGGAAGAGGTAACAGGTTGTAAAGTGACATTCTGAATTTGGGCGCTATCACCAACAGGTTTTGGATTTAAAACTTGTCTCCAAGAATGTTTCTTTCCTTTGTACTAAAAACATGCTTAAATAAAAACTTTCCCCTACCTGGGAAGAAGGAACCAGATCTATCACAGCATGTGATGAAGGACAAGTGGAAAAAAAAGTCTGGTTTGTGGGCAAGGGATTACACCCTATCATCTGTAACCTTAAAGAGTCATCTTCAGAAGCCATTTACCTGAAACTATTGTTGCCAAAGAGAAAAGTAAATATTCAGACTTTCTTTCTGGAAGGGGAATGGGGCTGTAGAGTGGGAGGGTGGGCAATGTTCCTTAAACGCTCATTCTGATTTGTTGGACTGCCATTGTTCTTGGGTGGTTTGGAACCCTGTCATTTCTTCTTAAACATCTTTATCTATATTTTCTGGAGTCTGTATTTTGTGGGGGGTTGGTTGCCAAAATTGGATGAGGGGTTAGAAAATCCCATAGAAAATTTGGAAAAGGCTGAAATTTT